>NC_091951.1:286027688-286207339 GCF_031021105.1 Erythrolamprus reginae | reverse complement strand
TACCTGCCGCCCGAAATGCAATGCTCTGGTTTGGTCTCCACATGGTCCATTTTTGGAATTGAGGAGGGGATCATGGCATTTCTGCCTGAAAACACTATTCTCCCCATTCCAAAAATGGAGCATGCGGAGATCAAAACAAAACATTGAGTTTTGGGTGGCAAGCAGCACCGGCTGCACACCCATTTTTGCAATCAGAGAGAATAGTGATTTGGGGCTGCAACACCGACTGGAATCATCGTCTGAAACGTGACGCTCTTCTTTTCAAGCCCCATTTTTGGAATGAGTTTTCTGGCTGCAGTGTCAGGTAGAACCACTCACCTCCCACGCATCTGCAGTCCAAAAACGAGGCAAAAGAAGAGCGTCACATTTCAGATGGCGGGTGATTTTGTCTGGCACTCGGGGCGGCAAATCAAATCTTAGGCTTGAAACCAATCCCCCCCAAAAAAATATTACCTGTAGATATTGAAAATTTCTTTTTACCACTGAAAGAATCTCTACAAGGCTACATGCCAAGCATGTTTAATTCATCTGTCGTTATTGGATTTCCAGTGAGAGTCTGATGTGACCCAGCACGATTAATTTAATTAATATGTGCTGCTCAGATTCACTTAGCTATAAAATTAACATGCTATGATTTTGGATTAGCATTAGCAGCTGCCTTTGCCTAAGAATATGGTGATACCTTTCTAGTGACCAACTTAGAGTGTGAATGTACCTGGCAATACTGAACTTAATCTTCTCCCAGGGGGAAAAAAAGCAATTAGAGTAATTCCTAAATTAAAAAGATTCAAACATATGAACTGTTTAATCCACAAATAATAAACCTTCTTCTTAAAAGAGAAACAAAATCTCATAAAATACGATCACCAGCTTGTTGTGGTTAGCTCTGGCCCAGCTCCTGCCCCAAGGACTGTGGATGTGGGGGAGACATCCACATGTCACAGGCCTGTTTTGCTCCTGGTGGAATCTGCTGATGAAGGCTCCTCTGATCAAGAAGACATGAGTGACAGGAAGGAGGAGAGTGTGGCAGACAGCTCAAAAGGAGATCAATTATCTAGCTCCTCCTTGGATTCGGAACAAGAGTTAATGACACAGCCACGCATGCGGAGAGCGATGCATAGGCAGCAACAACTGAGAGATTATTATCAAAGAAAATGAGACCAGCTGTGGTTGGGTGGGGTTGTGGTAATTAGTGAGGCTGCTATAAATAGCAGCCTGTGGGTTTGGCCATTGTGGAGGATTATCTGATCGTTGTGTTTTGTGCCTGCCTTGCTGACTTCGACCTTTGTGTGCTGATTTTCCCCCGCTTTGAAACTAAACCAGAGCAAAATGTGTTTCACTTTGTGAAAGAAGAAGGACTGTGAATTGTCCCACAGCTTCAAGCTAAGTATCTCAGAACTGATAAGGGACTTGTACCAATTACCAGTTTGTTTGGAGATGAGTGCTCTTTGCTATACAAAAAGAGTGCTTAGTTTATTTGAATTTTTGTTATAAAGAACATTGTTTTGAATTTTCAAACATGTGTGTGTGTGAAATTTGTACCTGTGAATTTTCGGGAGGATTCTACCAGAGAGCTTGGCAGAACACCAGCTACTAAAAAGTGAAGCATTCGTCCAAAATCTATAGTTATAAACAGCATATATTATAACAATACAGTGATCTCTCGGTTAGCGCGGGGGTTACGTTCCAAGACCTCCCGCGCTAACCGATTTCCGCGTTATACTGGATGCGGAAGTAAAAACCACCATCTGCGCATGTGCGCCATTTTTTTCATGGCCGCACATGCGCAGATGGTGGAGTTTGCGTGTGGGCGGCGGGGAAGACCAAGGGAAGATTCCTTCAGCCGCCCAACAGCTGATCTGCTCCGCAGCGCGGAAGCAGCGAGGAGCCGAAGATGGGGTAAAGGCAAAGGGGAAACCCCATCTTCGGCTCCTCGCTGCTGCCGCGCTGCGGAGCGGATCAGGTGTTGGGCGGCTGAAGGAACCTTCCCTTGGTCTTCCCGCCAGATCACTTGCCGCTTGCCGCTTGCCAGTCCACGCCCCCCTGGATGAGCGGCCCCGCATGGCCCCAGCGCCGGACTCCGTTGCCGAACGCCGAAACCGGAAGGGGCGAGGTGGGGGAGAACGGGAGGCTCAGCATTCCGTCAGTCGCAGCGCTGGCTGTCAACTTTTCTTTTTAGCACTGGGGAGGCAAGTCAGCTCCTGCCCAGTTTTAAAAAGAAAAGTTGACAGCCAGCGCTGCGGCTGACGGAATGCTGAGCTTCCCGTTCTCTCTCCGCCCCCTCGCCCCTTCGCCCCCCTTTGTTCCTAGGAGAAGTGCTGGTGAGGAGCAGAAGGTCTGTCTTGCCTCAATCCCCAGCACTTCTCCTAGGAACACAGGGAGGCGAAGGGGCGAGGGGGGGGGAGAGAAAACGGGAGGCTCAGCATTCCGTCAGTCGCAGCGCTGGCTGTCAACTTTTCTTTTTAGCACTGGGGAGGCAAGTCAGCTCCTGCCCAGTTTTAAAAAGAAAAGTTGACAGCCAGCGATTGTTCCGCTGCCGCCAGCATGGCCTGGCTGGCAGCGGAAGATGTAACGGAGCCCACGGGGGATTCGCCTTCCTCCCACCCGCAGCCGAGACTGATCGTGGGCTCCTTCGCAACCTCGGAGAGCTTCCAGGGCATGAAAGCTCACGAAAACCAGGAAGCTCTCCAAGGTTGCGAAGGAGCCCACGATCAGTCGGCTGCCGGCGGGAGGAAAGCGAATGCCACGGGGCTGGGCTCGGCTCCCCCCTCGGCTCCCCCCCTTACCAGCCCCGCCGCGGAAGGCTCCATTCTGTTCCCTGCCGGCCCGATTGAGCGGCCGGCGGTCTCCATTCAGGGAACAGACGTCCACCCCCTCCTCGGAGTCCCCGGCACCCAGCGTCCCCATGCGGCCTCCACCTCCCGGTAATGCGCCCGACCTCTGCCTCTCTCTTTCTCTCTCATATACCACGCCGGCAACAGGGAGAGAAAGAGAGAGAGAACTAGCGTGGACTTATTTTTTATTTTTTAATATTTTATTTTTTTAATTAATATTTTTTGAAAAACCGCGTTGCAGCGTTTTGCGCTAATCGAGAATGCGCAAATCGAGGGATCACTGTACAACAATACACTTGCCTTCCAAGTGAGTCTGAAGTTCACTTGTGCTGACAGGCTTGTAGACATTAGACATCAGCCCCTGCCTATGAATGGAATGTATGTTAAATGGAATGTATGTTTAGTCTGTTAGAAGTGATTGATTTTTTAATTAAATTGGCGGTTTAGATTGTTAGTTTTAGTTAATATTGGATTTTGTTGTGAGTGTTCCCTGTCAGCCTTTGGAAATGTCAGATTCAGAGGAAGAAGAAGAAGCAGAAACTGTAATTTACCCTAATTTAAGAGAAGTGGGGGAGGACAGTGGAGATGAAGGCTTAGAAATTACATCGGATGTTAATATGGATAATAATGCTTCTTCAGACACTGGGGAAATAGCTAATAGTCCTTGGTTAAGTGCCAGATTTAGGAGGGTAGAGAAAAGAAAAGAAGAACTTGGGGGAAAGAAGTTTTGAATCTGCTACTCAGAGAGTGTAAATTAATTAATTACTTCACATCCAGAGATAGCCGGAAATGAAGGACGCTTTTCAGCAAAGTGAAAAAGACAAGATGGATGTTTCTGCCATTTCTCTGCTAAAGTAAAATATAACATTGCATGATTTAACCGTTTGAAATTAGCTGAGCCTGACCCTGACCCAGAGATAAGGAGATGTTAGAAGCCGCCCATTAGTAAGAATTTATGACTTTGTAGTTTAGCCTATGAGATTTGGAATGCACTTGTATGCCTTAGATCAGTGTTTTCCAACCTCAGCAACTTGAAGATATCTGGACTTCAACTCCCAGAATTCCCCAGCCAGCATTCGCTGGCTGGGGAATTCTGGGAGTTGAAGTCCAAATATCTTCAAGTTGTCAAGGTTGGGAAACACTGCCTTAGATATACTTTGACAAATTCCAATGTGGAAGAAAATAAATAAAGAAGTGTTGTTTTGAAAATCCAAGCCTGTGAAGAGAGTATATTTTGGAGCAGCAAAGCCAGACCAGAACAGATTTCAGATATTTTGTATTGTTCCTTTTATATGCTGTAAGCACCCCCAAATCTTTGGAGAGGGGCGGCATATAAATCCAGTAAATAATGTTTAATAAAAGAGATGCAGGAGGACTTATTTAAACCCTAGGAAAAGAAATTGTGCCACCACAATACTTCGGCAAAATATACACAATACACCTTAAAAGTAAAAAGAGGCTAAGCACAATTGCGTGGCATAATTCCTTCTGTCCAGATGGCATATTTGCTATTGTTGATTAAAGCTAGAGTGATGTTCGTGAGGCTTTCATACGGAGGGGAATTACTGGTTGATGAGAACTGGAGAGGAAAAAAGATTAAGCAGAGCTTTTCAAGGTCAACTTCATTCCCCTCCATTCAGATTGACCATCATTTTTAATACTTTCTGCTTGGCTACAAAGAAGCTTTAAATATGGGGCAGAATTAGAAAAAACAACATCCTGTTCTACTATTGCTGCTGTATCAAAACACATGCTTGAAATCTGTCTTGTTCCGGTGGTTACTTTTTCCCAGTGACATGAGAAAGTGATTATTTTCCACTAAACAAAATAAGAGGCAAAAGCAAAGGTGATTTATTGAAATGAAAATTCTGGCTGTAAAATACTAACAGGCACTTCCAAGCAAGGCTTTTATTGTACAAATAACCTAATGCAAGGCCTCACCAGACAGTAATGCACTGTAACACCCTACTTCTAGATTTTATTTCCTCTAAAATATTTCCTTTAAGTGCCTAATGGTCCATCAGATTTAAAAATATGTTCATGGGAATATATACCACAATTGTTTATAAAAAATTACATCCCCGAAGAGTGTTTTTTCCAGATTCCTGGGCCAGTGCAATTGTTTACTCTAAATCCTGTGTAATAAAATGAATGATTTTTTTTAAAAAAGTTGCTGGTGGCATGATAAAAACCACCATACATGGAAGGGGAGGCCTAATTTCTTATCCCAGCACCCTTATTTGGGGAGGGGGGGAATTTAAAGTCAAATTGAGTAAAGTAAAAAAAAAAAATATTGACAAAATTGAACGGGTCCAAAGATGGGCTACAAGAATGGTGGAAGGTCTTAAGCATAAAACGTATCAGGAAAGACTTAATGAACTCAATCTGTATAGTCTGGAGGACAGAAGGAAAAGGGGGGACATGATCAAAACATTTAAATATGTCAAAGGGTTAAATAAGGTTCAGGAGGGAAGTGTTTTTAATAGGAAAGTGAACATAAGAACAAGGGGACACAATCTGAAGTTAGTTGGGGGAAAGATCAAAAGCAACATGAGAAAATATTATTTTACTGAAAGAGTAGTAGATCCTTGGAACAAACTTCCAGCAGACGTGGTAGATAAATCCACAGTAACTGAATTTAAACATGCCTGGGATAAACATATATCCATCCTAAGATAAAATACAGAAAATAGTATAAGGGCAGACTAGATGGACCATGAGGTCTTTTTCTGCCGTCAGACTTCTATGTTTCTATGTTTCTAAGATAATTAGAGCACGATGATACACATTTCATATATGATCTAATTTAGCTCACGGCCATAAACACTTTCCTTTTTAACCACTCCTTTTTTTCACAGCAGGCTACAAAATTGTCTGAACTTTAAAGACAAGAAAGAAAGAGAGCCCTTCAAGGACAATTAGTACATAGCATTGAGAAGACATGAAAGAGACAGCAGTTAATATTCAAGTCCGTTGATGGTGCTTAGAATTAAGTCAACCACAAAAACTGTAAAAATGTTTGGGAGAAGAAACTGTTAGCAGGTCATTGCAATAACATTAACATAAATACCAGACTTGTCTTCCTGGCTCATACCCTCCATTCCTGTTCATGAGAAGTGGCTAAAGATTGCTTACATGGGATCCTCTATTTCAATGCTTCGCTAACAATGCATTCAGGCAGGTGAGCTTCAAAACTTTTAGCAAGAGGTTATCTGCCCATTGCTGGGTGGACGTGGCCTAGTCATTGGTAGCAGGGTTGTTTTTGCCCTCCCTGGACTCTGGAGGCTTTTCTCGAGCCTCCACCAGGGCAAAAATGGCCTTTGCAGGCTCTGGAAGCCCTCCGGAGGCCATTTCTGGCTTTCCCAAACTTCCAGTAGGCCTATTTTTCACCCTCCTGAGCAGGGGTGGGCTGCTTGCCAGACAGGGGGAATGCAGTGGGGTAGTGAAAATGGAGGTTCACCCCAGAGCACCCAATTTATATCGAAATACAGGGAGTGGACAAACAAATGGTAACACCTGACTTTTTGGCATCATGTTTGAACACGTTCAAATCAATAAAAACTTGACATATTTTAATGTTTTTTTAATTCTGTTATTTGATATATTTTTTAAACTACCGTACCTTTTTTTTACAGAAATTTAAGGAAATTGGTTATAACCTTCAAAGAGGCCAAATTGTTGGTGCTCGAATGGCAGGCGCTAGTGTAACAGAAAGTGCCCGAATGTTTGGCGTTTCAAGAGGTAATGTGTCAAAAGTAGTGACTGCTTTTGAAAGAGAAGGGAAAACGTCCTCAGCCAAGCACAGGTCTGGTAGAAAATCGAAGTTGTCTGAGAGAGACGGTCGGACTCTAAAGCGAATTGTTAGAGTGGATCGCAAGACCGCAGCTCCTAAAATCACTGCAGAGCTCAATAGACACATACAGAACCCAGTTTCCACAAAAACTGTTCGAAGGGAGCTTCACAAATCTGGATTCCATGGAAGAGCTGCAAGGTGTTTCCATTTATTTGTCCACCCCTTGTATGTTGAAAGCAAATGCATGGCATAAGCCATACCTACAGTGTGGGGGTAAAAAATTTAGTAGCCCTTCACTGCTCCTGAGGCTCTGCACCCAACCTCTGCTTATCAACATCCAAAACAGGTCATGTGAGGACTCCTGGGAAGGAAGGGCAGGGTGGGCAGGGCTGGGAGTGGGATTTGCACAGAATCTTAGCTAGAGGTTCTCCAAAACCCCTGTGAACCTCCAGCAGCCCATCCCTGCATTCAGGTGTTACTTCAGGTTCTTATTAAAAAAAAAACCCACTTTCTTTAATATGATTTCTTATTTTTTGCTTTCTGATGTTTTTTTAATTGGACCGGGAAGACAGAATAAATCAACGTGTCAATATTTTAAGTTAAAGATGATCTAGGAATGTGATAATTTTTAAAAAAATAAATGTTAAAATTAGATCAGATCTTAATTATTCAGGGAAGGCTTTTGGAACTATAGTAGAGGGTGTGATCAAAATAACAAAATAATCTATATACTACTGAAACTCTTATGTTGGATACTTCGTAATTATCAAATAGGTGAACTACTCATAGAGTATTTTGCTCATGAACTAAAACTTTTCCAACAAATGTATCTCAAATGGACTAACTTACAGAATGCCAAGATTTGTTACTCCCGAGGGGGAAAAAATGGGATTTTTTTCTCCACCTCAATGCTGCAGTGCTGCTGCAATTCACCACTGCAGTAATATGATTCTCATTTTCAATGTTCCCTGACAGCTTCCCACAAGTCAATGGAGAAGCAGGAAGGAGTGGATATGATTGTTGACGATGCTACGCTCCTTGCCATCTTCCCACTAGTAAAGCCTAGGAAAGAGGTAAAGGAGAAAAGATATAGGTTTGAGGAGAAGGAGAAAGAATGACTTTTGCTAGCAATGCTAGGGTTCATTACGCTGCATATGAGGTACTAAGTTGTCCAAGACAAAAAAAGAGAGGTGTGCTAATCTACAAGCAAAAATCAAGAGCCTGGAAGAAGCTTTTCCAAAGAACACATTTTATTACAAGGTATGAGCTTTTGTTTTGCTCATGAAAGCTTGTGCTTTTTAAATAAAGTTTACACCATTTAATTAAATGTGCTAGTTGGAAAATGTGCTTCCAGGATCCTGACTTTCTGCCAGGAAAAAAAAGGGGGAAATATTGAGAAAGAATGTTAATGCTAAAATATCGGAAGGATTTAAGAGTAAACTAGAGGGCCTAGCCCTACTTTTTTAGGGAGGGCAGTATTTATGTATTGAGAAATTAAGATTTGCCTACCTGGGGATAAAAAGGGGTGGAGGAGGAGTAGAAATTAACCAAGGATGAGGCAAAGAAAAGGATTTTGTTGGATATTTGAGTTCCTTTGTGACACTGAACAAGCAGGGGTGGGCAGCAGGCAGGACGGGGTGGAATGCAATTCCACTGGCGGAAATGAAGATGCGTGCGCAGCTCCAACTGATCTGCGGCTGTCACTTCCTGGATAACTGGTCTCCGCTCAGCTCTCCTTTTTTTCTCCTACTGCTGCATCTGCGCTTCTTGTTTTTTTCCTCTTTCCTCCTTCCTGGCCTTGGACGAGCTTCGCTCTCTCCTTGTCAGCTCCCCTCCAGCCTCATGTGGCCACCTCCTGCCTGAGGTACAAGCAGAAGGCGTGGGTGGAAGCGGCGCTGGCAGAATTTATGCTTCTGGCAGCACCCATTCGCCTAGCAACCCAGCCTGAGGCAGGAGGGAAACCCACGAAGGAAACGCGAAACAAATTGTCACCCCAGCGAGCGACACTGGTAAGGTTGTAAGTTGAGGACTTAACAGTTCACTTGAACAATGATCGTTCAAGCCACTCCCGCATGGTCACATGGCTGGCAAGCCACTCCTACCCAGTCACATGACCATTAAGCCACACCCACAAAATAAGCTACACCCACAGTGTGGCAGTAAAAAGTTTGGCTGCCCATTACTGTCAACAAGGTATTGCAAAAAAATAGCAATAGCACTTGAACTTATGTAAACCGTTTCACAGTGCTTTAGGTAAGCAATTTACAGAGTCAGCATATTGCCCCCAACAATCTAGGTCTTTTTTTTACCAACTTCAGAAAGCTGAGTCAACCTTGAGCCAGTGAGAATCGAACTGCCAAACTGCTGATAGTCAGCAGTGCATTCTAACCACTATGCCTCCTAACCACTGTGCCATCACACCACTAAGTAAGATAATAGTTCATTGTGGGTGGGGGGACTGGCCAAAGAAATTACCCAGGAAGAAGTTGTGAGTCAGTCATTCCTATATCAATGTCTTCGTCGTATATCTATGGCTGTTTTAATTAGAATCTAGCAATCCATGGTTGCATGCTCAAATACAGTCGTGAGTGGGTTCTAACATTTTTTATTACTGGTTCTGTGGGCATGGCATATTTTGTGAGTGTGGCATGATGCTCATGTGATGGTGGGTGTGGCTTCATGATCATGTGACTGGGTGGGAGTGGTTTCGAAGTCATGTGACTAGGTGGGAGTGGTGGGTTGCACAAGTAGCAGATGGGGGGCACACAGGAGCCCAAGGCCACCACCTCTAGCTCACCACAGCATAAGACAAAGCTGTCTGGGCCCTCTGTGCTCCCCCGTCCCTGCTACAGCTACAACTCCTGCTTCAGGAGATGCTAGCCAGTGGACAGAAGGTTGTGATAGCCTGGCAAGCTTCACAATCTTTGCCGGGCTGCCCCCCTCCTTCCCCACTATGGCTGAAATGGCAGCGGCTTCAGGAGATGCTGGCAAGCGGGGGGGGGGCTGGCCAGCTTGGCAAGTCTCATAGCCACATGGCTGCAAAGCTTGCTGGGCTTCCCCCCTTCCCCACAGCTGCAATGCCAGCAGTTTTGGGTGATGCTGACCAGATGCGGGGGGGAGGCTAGTATGGATGCTTACTCCTGTGTAGGCAGGAGAAGGCAGTTCTGTGGATTCATGTTGCAAAGGCAAGACAGGGAGAGCATCAACTGGAGACCGGTTTGGTGACCCTGGCCAAATCACCACTACTGATTCTCCCAAACTGGTGTAAACCAATAGAAACCCACCACCAGTCCTATATCTTCATGGGAAAGACTTGCAGTATTTTCCCTCACACCTAATGTTCCTGCCTGAGCAGAGATCAAAGAAGGGTCTTTGAGGGCACCTAGGTTTTGTGCAGGACTGCAATCCTTTTGAAATCCGACCAGGCAAATCTTCATTCTAAAACCTCAATAAGCCAGCTATATTGTAAAACAGCATTTTGGCCACATTTCTTGACCAGAGTATTAAGATTGCATAAGCTTTGTTCAAAGATGACAGGTGCACTTAAAGATGAGGTAGCAGACCACCAGATGGATTCCCCTAAGCCCCTTTGTATAAATTGGAAAGACAGAAGTTTATGCAGAGTGTACATTTTGTAGGGGGCACGTGTTACTCTATGGCAGTGATGGAGAACCTATGGCACGGATGCCATAGGTGCCACACAGAGCCATATCTGCTGGCACATAAGCAGTTTCCCTAGCTGAGCTCCAACGTGCATGTGTGTGCCGGACAGCTGGTTTTTGGCTTGCACAGAGGTTCTGGGAGGGTGTTTTTTGGCTTCCAGAGAATCTCTGGAGGGATGGGGGAGGGTAAAAACAGCTGCATGGAAGACTTTGGAGCCTGGAGAAGCCTTTGGAGCCTGGAGAAGCCTACTGGGCCCACCAGAAGTTGGGAAAAGGCCATTTCTGGCCTCCAGAGGGCTTCCAGGGGGGAGTTGTTTTTGCCCTCCTCAGGCATTGAATTATGGGTGTAGGCACTCACACATGCACAATAACATGCAGGCACACTCTTTTGACACCTGAGGAAAAAAAGGTTTGCCATCACTGGTCTATGGTAACCAAGCATCAGGAGTCTAGCAACAGAGTAACAAATTTCACAAACAAAACAGCATAAGCTTTTGTGTATCATAAGAGCTGTGATATCTATGTGGTTAGAATGCAGTATTGCATTCTGCTGACTGCCAATTGCCAGCAGTTCTGCAGTTCAACTCACCAGCTCAAGGTTAACTCAGCCTTCCATACTTCTGAGGTCGTAGCCAGCTCATCACTCATATTGCGGGTTCCTGTGGTGGCCGAAGCACTCTGCCAGTGAAAATGTGCTCCCAAGCTCCATTTTCAGCTGCCACAACCTCCTGCAAGCCTCTGCCAGTGAAAATGGATCTTGGGAGGGCTGCATTTTCCTTTGTCTAAGTCAAGAATTCATGAAAGGTTGAAAAAAGAAACTGGTCACGTTAATTGTTTACGTTTTATTAATGTCATGCCTTTGCCTCTCTACATTGTTATTTTGAACAATATTGCCTAACAACATATTGTTTTCACAATATTCTCACTTGGAACCACCTTGCTTGGATAGATATATGATAGCACTAAATAATATGCCCAGTGATAGATGCCCTTCCGATGAAGCCAACCATACCACTTACTTTTATGTGGGATTTAGGCATTAGGAAAGAAAGAAGAACGAACAGACAAGACTGGCACAGAAATACAGCCTTCATACACACTGAATTATAATAGGAGTAACTGCCTAAAGTAATTGCTTCAACTGATATTTTTAGGCTTCTCAAACAAACACCACCCACACAATCCCACTATCCTGTTGGAATTAATTACAGCTACAGTGAATTAAACAAGACATGAAGATGTCTAGCTTTTGAGGTGGCTTAAAATAAGCACACTAATTAATTAACTTTAAAAAAAACATTTGCAGAAAACACTGATGTCTCCACTCTGTGTAGGTTGATTCTAAACATGGGAAATGCCAGTAAATAGTGCCCTTTGACTCATAATAATTTTTTGTCCAGCATTGCTGATAGAAACAATCATGATAACGTCTCTGCTGGGCTTTCTTTTAGAAAGAGAGAGAGAAGGAGCGAGAGAGGGAGGGAGGGAGCGAGGGGGAAGGAAGGAAGGAAGGAAGGAAGGAAGGAAGGAAGGAAGGAAGGAAGGAAGGAAGGAAGGGAGAGTGTCAGGTTTCTACCAGAGAAGGATATCCTGAAAATTTGGAGAGGACTACTCATCTGTTTTTCCATTTCCTTGCATAGCTGCAGATGAAACCACATTCTGCTTATCACAAAATCATTGTACCAGAGTACCTCCGGAACTGCCTGCTACCGCACGAATCCCAGCGGCCGATAAGGTCCCACAGAGTTGGCCTTCTCTGGGTCCTGTCGACTAAACAATGTCGTCTGGCGGGCCCCAGGGGAAGAGCCTTCCCTGTGGCAGCCCCGGCCCTCTGGAATCAACTCCCCCCAGAGATTAGAACTTCTTCCACCCTCCTTGTCTTCCGTAAACCACTTAAGACCCACCTATACCGCCAGGCATGGGGGATCTGAGACACCTTTCCCCCAGGCTTATTATAATTTATGTTTGGTATGTATGTGCTGCTTGGTTTCTAATTATGATAGGGTTTTTAGGTTTTTTTAATATTAGATTTGTGCCAGCATAATATTGTTTTTTATCGTTGTTGTGAGCCGTCCCGAGTCTTCGGAGAGGGGTGGCATGCAAATCTAATAAATTATTATTATTAATTATTATTATTATTATTATTGTCTTGCTGGAATGAAAATTTCATGATCAGCAAAATTAGAAGACTGACCAATCAGTACATGTGATTAATCCATACCCTACAACCAGGGATGGGCAGCAGGCAGGACAGGGTGGAATCCAGTTCCACCGGTGGAAATGAAGCTGTGTGCACAGCTCCAGCTGACCAGCGGCAGTAACTTCCTGGATTACCGGTCTCGCCTCAGCTCTCCTTTTTTTCCGTGCTGCTGCTGCTGCATCTTTGCTCCTCGCTTTTTTCCCTCTTTCCTCCTTCCTGGCCTCGGACGAGCTTCCCTCTCTCATGCCCGGCTCACCTCCAGCCTCACACAACCACCTCCCGAGGACAGGAAGGAGGAAAGAGGAAAAAAGTGAGGAGCACGCAAGAGAAGCTGCAAGGAAAAAAAAGGAGAACTGTGCCACACCAAAGAGGTCTGGCCTGCCGTCTTTTTCTCCTCGCGAAGCCCTCACTCTGCCCGCAGCTGAGATGAAAAGGCATCATGTGGCAATAATAACCTTGTAACTCTCCCTCGGCTTTCCGATATTTTTTTAAAAAACCTCCAGTCGTCGTCGTCGTCGTCTTCCTCCTCCTCGGAAAGCGGCAGGGAGATCAGCACCGGCAGGAGTTGTGGGAGCCCTTTTCTTCCCCCCTCTTTTCTCAACAGTTGATCAGCAATTGTTCACCTAGCTACCCAGCCTGAGGTGGGGAGGGTGTAATAGAGGCCACAGTTAACTCAGAAGTTTATTACAGAACTCATGCCAGGCCTGGCAGGTACAGACTTAAGCAATAACATACACACAGGCTTATATATAACAAGCTGCCTGAGGCAGCACCCAATCCCCGCAGAGAGAAACTTCCCGCTTACATTGTAACTACGGGCTGGCGGCCAATCAGCACCCTGGATAGGGACGCCTATCGCCCGGCTCTAATCTGCGGCTGTAACTGAGCAGATACAACACTCCTATCCCTTTCGTTAGCACATACGTAATCTTTCAAATATTCCGGTCTCTTACACAGACGTCCAGATCTCCGTGGCTCTATTTCTTGTTCCTCCCTGGTCTCCTGACTCGCCTCTCTGCTTCCCTCGCTTACAAACGGCGAGGCTTCTTCCGAGCTGTCAGTTCCCCCATTGTTTCCGCCCCGGTTTAAGGTTTCCTCCATAACTATTCCGGGGTGGCCTTGACCCCTTTCCTCGCCAGTATCCATTCCCTTGTCTAACCGAATCTGGTCCAAATGTCTCCTCCACACTCAGCCATCCCTTAACATGACCTCAAATGACCTGGGACCCAGCTCCCTGCTTATTTCTCCTTCTGCCCAATTCTGCTCTCCTGAATATGAGCGCGCAAACACCCGGTCACCCACTTTCACCTTTCTGACCGGGGTTTCTGGCCAAGGCACCGACTGTGAATACCACGGATGAAGCCTATCTAAAACTATTCGAAGTTTGCGACCCATTAATAGTTCTGCAGGGGTCTTGCCAGTGGCCACACAGGGTGTAGTGTGCTGTGCTAATAACAAATCTGCCAACCTTTTCTGCCATGAACCCCCAGTCATCTTCTTTAAAGACTCCTTGACTGACCTAACTGCCCGTTCCGCCTGGCCATTACTGGCCGGATGCCAAGGCGAGGTCAGCGCGTGGCGGATGCCCACCGATGCCAAGAACGACTCGAACAGTACAGATGTGAATTGCGGGCCGTTGTCCGAAACCAGGAGGTCTGGAAACCCCTGTGTGGCAAATACGGTCATCAGTGCCTCTATAATCGTTTGTGACTGTGTGGATTTTAGGTGCACCACCTCCACCCACTTAGAGTGTGCGTCCACAATTACCAGGAAAGACTGCCCCATGAAGGGGCCGGCCAAATCAATATGTATCCGAGCCCAGGGGCCCGCAGGCGGCTCCCAGGCCAATGGCTCCCCCCGGGGAGGGAAAGGCCGGTGCTCTTGGCATGTCCTACAATCTGCCACTCTTTGCTCTACCCCCTTATCCAGCCCCGGCCACCACACGTAATCCCTCGCCAGGCTTTTCATGCGCACAATGCCTGGATGGCCATCATGCAAGAGAGATAATACCTGGCTGCGCTGCCTACTCGGAATTACCACCCTGCAACCTCTCAGCAGAATTCCTCTTTCCACGGAGAACTCGTTTCGACACCTGAAGAAGGGCACATACTCCTCGGCAGGGGCTGAGACAGGCCACCCCCTTAACACCCATTGCCTTACTTGGGACAAGATGAAATCCCGCCCGGTTTCCCAAGCTACCTCGGCTGCAGATAAAATAAGACCTCCTTCTGACAACGCAAAGACTGAACATGCAGGTGCGGGATCCACTAAAACTTCGGCCAGGGGGCATCTGCTAAGGGCATCTGCATGAGATATGTGGCGCCCAGGTTTGTATGATAAAGTGTAATTATAGTTTGCAAGGAAAACTATCCATCATGACATCCTGGGGGAGATTACTACAGGGCTTTGACGGGACCCAGACAACAATCCCAATAACGGCTGGTGGTCGGTCACCAGTTCAAAGTGATGGCCATACAGGTACTCGTGGAACCTTCGGACTCCAGCAATCAGAGCCAGCGCCTCCTTGTCGATGTGGCCGTAATTACGTTCCGCTTTAGCCAGCGTGCGGGAGAAGAAAGCCAGGGGGGCTTCTGTACCATTAGGCAGTCTGTGGCTTAAGACTGCGCCCACCCCATATTGAGAAGCGTCGCAGGTGAGTTCCAGGGGCAATCCAGGTGAGTATTGAGCCAGGATGTTATTAGAAGTGAGTAACTCCTTAACCCCCAAGAACGCGGCTTCCTCCCTCTTTCCCCAATGCCAAAGGGACTGTTTGTCAAGAAGTCTGTGTAAAGGCTCAGCCACCGATGCCTTATGCGGGATGAAGACCGCATAAAAATTTAGTAAACCCAGGAACGCCTGGAGCTCCCCCTTGGATTGTGGCCTGGGGGCATCTCTGATGGCACGAATCTTTTCAGGAGTAGGGTGTATTCCCTGCCCATCCACCGTGAAACCTAGAAACTCGACCTGGGGCACACCAAACAAGCATTTCTTAGCTTTCAGTTTAAGCCCAGCCTCCCTGAATTTAGCCAAAACCTTCCTTACTCGTGCCATTAATTCGTCTGTGGAACTCCCCGACACTAGAACATCGTCGAAATACGGCACAGTTCCTTCCAGTCCATATAATAGGCGCTCCATCAAACCTTGGAAGATGCCTGGGGCGATGGAAACCCCGAACTGCAGTCTGTGGCATTTAAATACCCCCCTATGGGTGATGATCGCCTGGGCCTCGGCTGTCAGGGAGTCTACGGGGAGCTGCTGGTAAGCTTGGGATAGGTCGAGCTTGGCAAACACCCGACCCTCCCCCAGAGTGTGTAGCAGCTGTTGCACCACTGGCAAGGGGTATGAATGGTGGGCCAATGCACGATTCACAGAGCACTTATAATCCCCACACAATCTGATTCCCCCATCCCCCTTGAAAGCAATCACCACAGGGGTCTCCCATGTAGCCTGATCTACCGGCTCTAAAACCCCCTGGGCAATTAATCTGTCCAACTCTGCATCTACCTTGGGACGGAGGGGAATAGGGACCCGGCGGGCCTTTAAGCGAACTGCTGGAACCTTAGGATCTAAATTGAACGAGATGGGGGTGCCAGTATAACGACCCAAATTGCTGTCAAAAACGGCAGGGAACTCCCGTGCCAGCTGTTCAAATCCCGACTCCCCCACAATTGCATTAACCCCCTCCACGGAGAGTCCCAGAGAAGAGAACCAGTCCAGTCCGAGCAGGCTGGCAAAGGGTCCATCCACCACTACGAGAGGCAGTCTACCTGCGAAAGTCTTGAAGCGGACTGCAAAACGGCCTTCTCCGATGATAGGAATTTTAGCTATTTGGTAATCCCTCAGGCTCAAAGCGCAAGGCAGCAGGCGACTCTTCCTCCATGCAGGGAAACAGCGCTTGAGGGTGGCCCAAGAAATTAAGGAATGAGCAGAACCGGTGTCTACCTGCATGTTACAACGAGAACCCCCCAATTGAACCACCACAGAAATTTTCTCAGCCGAGCCGGCGGTCCTCCTGACATAAGACGAAACCGGACGATGGCAGCTGTACACCGCGTTGCAGTCATCTCTTCTAGGGGGGGAAAATCTTCTTTGTCCCCGAGAATTGAAGCCAGAAAACTCACGCTGCTCCCGGAACGGGGCAGCCGGGGATCTACGAGACCGGCAAACTCTGGTGATGTGACCTTTGGCACCACATCGCCAACATGCCACATCTCGGGACGGGCAATTTGAACGATAATGACCCCCCCCACAACCACGGCAAGGCGACAAAGGAGGACGAGGACGTCCCGTCGGTGCTTCCCTAGCCCGATTAGTAGCCAATCTGCAGACCTCTTCATCTTCTTCGCCCCCTACATTGCCCACCTCCTCCGGGGCCAGCTTAGGTTTATCCGAAACAGTGGCTGCCTTTTGCGTGGCATTAACTGAGCTGTCCATAGAAGCCAAAGATTGTGTAGATAACTCGAAAGCACGAGCCTCCGCCACCGCAGCTTGAAAGGTTAAATCCCGGATTGCCAGGAGGCGCCGCTTGAGGCAACCGTCTCTGACTCCGAAAACTAGTCTATCCAAAATGTAGTCATTAAGGTCCCCAAACTCACAATATAATGCCGCTCTACGGAGAGCAGCCAGAAAGTCATTAATAGACTCCCCTTCGGCTTGATTTCGCTGATAAAAAGTGTAGCGACGAGCACACCTCGAAGGGGCAGGGGCATAATGATCTTGTAACGTTTTCAAGAAATCCTCCCAAGTCACATCATGGATAGAAACTGGGGCAAACAGGGCACGAGCTGTTTCAAACATATCGGGTCCACAAAACCCCAAGAAATAGGACCTCTTCCTATCCCCTGAAATGTCCTGGTATCCATTTGAGATCAGGAAACAATCAAAACGGGCGACATAGGAGTCCCACGTCTCCCCTTGAGGATCAAAGGGGGGGAATGTTAAATGCACAGACATCCTGACTTACTGTCACAACTGTCAATCTTCCGCATAGGCTCTTTACCTCGTCGCCAATGTAATAGAGGCCACAGTTAACTCAGAAGTTTATTACAGAACTCATGCCAGGCCTGGCAGGTACAGACTTAAGCAATAACATACACACAGGCTTATATATAACAAGCTGCCTGAGGCAGCACCCAATCCCCGCAGAGAGAAACTTCCCGCTTACATTGTAACTACGGGCTGGCGGCCAATCAGCACCCTGGATAGGGACGCCTATCGCCCGGCTCTAATCTGCGGCTGTAACTGAGCAGATACAACAGAGGGGACCCAGGAAAGAGAGTACAGGGAACACGAAGCAAATTGTCACCCCAGCATGCGACACTGGTGAAGTTATAAGTCGAAGACTTAACAGTTCACTTGAACGATAAGGATCGTTCAAGTCACTCCCACCTGGTCACATGGCTGGCAAGCCACTCCTACCGAGTCACATGACCATCAAGCCACACCCACAAAATAAGCCACACCCACAGTGTGGCAGTAAAAATTTTGGCTGCCCATTACTGCCTACAACTGTTACAGAAGAGCATACGTTGATGCTAAAAGAATATCCATTATGAAGGAATAATCTTTTTGAAGAAAATATCTAATCACTAGGTCAATTAACAGTGACTATTAAATGGTTTTATTGCCTTCTAGTTCAAATACAGTAAAAGTAGGCAAAGAAGGGCAATTATGACTCTTCAGCAGCCATTGATTTCTCATGTAAATATTTTAAACATTGTTGTTTTTTTTAATTGAAGAATTATTCTGCAAGATTCAGAAGTTCATGAATATTGAAGACCATAGTGTGTCTGTAGCATGTTGCACGATGGTACTTTGATTAAAGTATAACTTAGATACATTTCTCTTTTGTTTCCAGCCTGGCTGTTATGGTGACCTTTTCTCATGCTGAGATGCTTAGTAGAAATGTATTGTCTACATTTCCAGATAATAACTGGTGATGAAAGATAACAAAAAAGGCCTGCTTTTTTATTGTGGTGAGTCATGGTATCAGCTGGTGTAAAGGTCAAACTTGCAAAAGAGAAATTATTTTGGTATTTGGTACAGGACTAATCTACCTTCAAAAAAAAGTTGGACACCTTCCACTGAATTTTACTGAACAAAATATATCAATCATGACCTGCAAAAACAAGAAATCAGACACCAGGCAAGTTGGTATTACTGACTCATTCCACTTTAACTGAGATACTAATGGAAATACCTCACTTATGACAATCAAATGTATTTCTTTGTAATAGTATCTGTGTGGTCACATCTCCCTAGGAAGGTTATTATAATTATTGATAATTATAAATTATAAATACCAAATGAGATAAGAAAAAGGCACTTTAGCTTTTGTATACCTGAACACAAAACACGGAGTTGTGTTCTTGTGCACATGCTGTAAAATACATACACAAAACATACATGAAAGATTTGACATGGAATATTTTGTTCCTTTACTTTGGTTTTGTCTTCATTGTTATGCCTCTTGCTCTCTTTTCTAAAAGCCAACTGAAAATACAGTCTTGCACTTCAGCATTGCCTTCTTAGCAGCAACAATAAAATGATGGGATTTAGTTCTCATAGCAGCACAACTAAACTCCAGCTTATAAATATGTCAGGGAAGTATAACCCAGTACATGAAATTAATCCAGAGGTCTAAATCAAAGTTGTTGAATGAAATCTGCTGAATTATATCTTTCCACTTGACCTAAGAAGACCATTTCTGGTTCTGTTTTCAGAACAATGAATAAAATATCCATTTGCTTCTGAAGCCAATGAAGTTACTGACAAGATGAAGGCCTAGAAGGGATTTTATTTCTTCTTTCACACCCTTGATGGTATACTAACAGAGATTTAACAATATTTCTATATTGCCTATTTTTATGCTTCAAAATCTTTAAGACCGAGCAAAGAAAAATCAAATTACAAGACCTTCTATAATGAATAGAGAGCAAGGAGAGTGCTCTGCCACATTGTAGGTATAAAGACAAAAAATTATGATAATAAGCAGCAACTAGTCAATTGTAAAATCAAGGCCATAGCCATAAAGTTAAAGATTGAAATTCACAAAGCAGGTGCACTTCTTGCAGAATGAGAAAGAAGATAGAGTTCATATTTGCATGTCATAAAATTATACCTGGCTTGCTTCTACGTGGACCATTAAAATGATATTGGATGTAAACCAGGAGTGGGTTGCTCCCAGTTCAGCCCGGTTCTAAGAACCAGTAGCGCTGGTAGTGGCAGGCTCCACCCACCCGGGATGCTTCTGCATATGTGCATAGAAGCATCATGTGCATAGAAACATCATGCACATGCAAAACAGTGGTAAAGAGTTTTAGAACCCACTACTGATGTAAACCTTCATTGGCTATACATTGGCAAGTAGGATTTACTGTCTACTAACTAGAATTTTTTCCTGACTTGAAGTATGTGTTTGGTCTTGTTTAACCCAAAATAAACTTTTTTGAAGCTCAACGGTGAAAATTATGAATATTTTTTTGTCTGCTTCATGTTCAAACTGGAGCTGAAGAAAAGTTTACTGTTATTTATCACCCAGTTTTCATCCTTTTTAATTGTAATTGAGGGACAAGGAAAGGGAGGTAGGAAAAGGTTTTTTCCTCTTTCCTCTCTTTCTCACATTGATAATATGTCAGAATAAAAAAAAGAAACAAAAATATCATTTAGAAAACAGATGTGCCTTAGAGAAAATATCTCTTTCTATTCAACTGATCCGTAATTGGTTAACGTGCAGGTGATCCTCGATATACATCGAAATTCGTTGAAGTTAAAATGGTATTCAAAAAATTACTTATGACCATTTTTCACTTATGACTGTGTAGCATCCCCATGATCATATGATCAAAATTCATGTGTTTGGCAACTGTATCATATTTATGATAGTTGCATTTCCTGGGGTTCTGTGATCATTCTGACAAGAAAAATCAATGGGGAACCCTGTATTTTGGAACAGGGTCAGTGGTAGGTTCCTACCGCTTCATCCCGGATTGGACAAACCAGTAGTTGTGGTGTGAGGCTCCACCCACTAACCCGGACATCTCTGCGTGCACATGCTCCCAATAGCGAACCAATAGCAATGGAATTTGAAATCTATTATTGAACAGAGAGAATATTTTTAAAGATTTGAAATACTGAAATCAGATTTTTAAAAATAGCAACCAGAAAGATCTGCAATTAGTTTATTGTGTTTTAGTCATACAACCAAAGAACTTGATGGGAGGTTGGGAAGCAAGATGACAAAACTCTTAAGACAAAATCACTTTGTAGCCCTTTCCCACACACTTATATAGTACAATTTCCCTTAAACCATCCCTTTTGTTTAATGTTTTAATGATGGGTGTTTTAGGGGTGGAGATTTTCTAAAATTATTCTGGACAAACAAAGGAGTTTTTCTTATCATTTTTGTTTAACCCAGCGTGTAACTTGAAGAGTCAAATAAAGCTTGCTGGCTTATCATAATGTTGGAGTTGGTTCTAATAAATGATTTATCCTAACAATATGATTGTTTTTTCCCTAACACTCCAACACAGTTGCAAATATTTTATAAATAGACTAGTTCATGCTAAATTATTATTATTTTTTTACAAAGATCATCTAACTGCTATATTTTAGATCACATGTTTAGAGTTGCAAAAAAGGCATGGATTTGCTTGGTGCTGGTTCTATTTTTTAATTTTATACTGGAAAAACTTATGTTGGATATGTTAGCACCTCATCTATCATTTGAAAACATTAGATAGAAGTCTCATTATTAGACCCTTGACAGCTTTTCCTCATATTCAGTTTGCCACAGATATATTTTATGTATCAAACACATTTTCAGCTTTTTTTGTTCAGCGACTTTTCCCGCTTAGTGAATTGACTGCACCAAACTGCAGAAGGTTTAGTCTGCTTTGAAAAACTGTTTTGTACTTTGGCTCGGCACGACACAAAGGAGAAAAAGATTTGTGTTCTTTCACCATGGAAGCTACCTCCCACAGTTGGTCAGCGGTTAGTCAGGCTTCATTTAAATGTATTAGTCAGTGCAATATCCACTTTCTTGTCATCTGTCACTATTCACTTCCTCTTCATCTCTAATCCACACTGAGCATGAATGTTCATTCCTCACTTCCACCCTGGTTAGTGACTTTGCTGGGAAAGAAACAAAGTTGTGGGGAATCAATTCAATTTTCTTCTTCTTTTTAAACATTCTGCACTTTTACATTTGGCAGCATCTCAGAATAGCAGATAAACAGTGGCAGAGGGATGACAGGATGTGGGTGTGATCTATGCTAGGTAAAAATCAAAATGGCTGCCATAATCAAGTGATTGAAGCTCACCTCTGTTGTGGTTAGCTCTGGCCCAGCTCCTGCCCCAAGGACTGTGGATGTGGGGGAGACATCCACATGCTGCAGGCCTGTTTTGCCCCCGGTGGAATCTGATGATGAAGGCTTCTCTGACCAAGAAGACATGAGTGACAGGGAGGAGGAGAGTGTGGCAGACAGTTCAGAAGGAGATCAATTATCTAGCTCCTCCTTGGATTCAGAACAAGAGTTAATGATACAGCCACGCATGCGGAGAGCGATGCATAGGCAACAACAACTGAGAGATTATTATCAAAGAAAATGAGGCCACCTGTGGTTGGGTGGGGCTGTGGTGATTAGTGAGGCTGCTATAAATAGCAGCCTGTGGGTTTGGCCATTGTGGAGGATTATCTGATCGTTGTGTTTCGCGACTGCTTTACTGACTTTGACCTTTTGTGTGCTGCTTCCCCCCCCCCACTTTGAAACTAAACCAGAGCAAAGTGTGTTTCACTTTGTGAAAGAAGAAGGACTGTGAATCGCCTCACAGCTGCAAGCTAAGTATCACAGAACTGATAAGGGACTTGTACAAATTACCAGTTTGTTTGGAAACGAGTGCTCTTTGCTATACCAAAAGAGGGCTTAGGTTAAGTGAATTTTCCTTATAAAGAACATTGTTTTGAATTTTCAAATGTGTGTGTGTCTGAAATTTGTACCTGTGAATTTTTGGGAGGAGTCTACCAGAGAGCCCGACAGAACAACCTCCCTCACCTTTTTATCGGTGTCACAAAGGGGGCAATGGTTCAATTACAATTGCCATCTTGACTTTTTTTCCCCCTCTTCTGTACATGCCAATGAGTGGTAGCAAATTATAAGATGACACTTTTTAAAAAAAAAAATGTCAAAGACAAGTGGACTCCCTTTCATATGATTGCATCCAGGGGTGGGCTACTGCCCGGATGGTGGGGGGACACAGTGAGATAGCAAAAATGGAGCTCTACAACAGAGCACCCAATTTGCACTGAAAGATGTTGAAAGAAAATACAAGGTGTCCTGCATAAGCCACGCCCACAGTGTGGTAGTAAAAATTTTGGTAACCCTTCACTGACTGCATCCTTCATTTCTTGTCCCAAACAGTTCTCCAAAGACACGTGTACACTTAGTCAGTGTTCTCTCTAAAAATTTTTTGGGGTGGGCGGAAAAGTATAGTGTCTGAGCGGCAGTCCCTTCAGGACTGGGCGACACAGAAATAATAATAAAATTTCCCTCTCGGCTTCTGGGCAGGTTTGGAAAACTCTGAGTTGATGATGATTTTTAAGTGAGCGATTGCTCACTGCTCAGCTTAGAGGGAACTATGCACTTAGTGCTTTGGCCCTGGTTTTTGAAGAAAAAAGATTAACAGAAACTTTGTATTTTAAAAATCAGAAAACAGAATAAAAGACATGGAAGTGACCTTGGAAGTCTTCTACTCCAATCTCATGCTTGAGCAGGAGACCTTATAAATTAAAGTCTTTTTTTTTTTTTCCTTTTGTGTTATGCGGAACAGAAATAACTACTACGGTAGGTATATAAGCTTAGTTTAATGGCTGAGAGCTGTCATTTATTCTGAAAAATATAATACAAACTTCAGATCTATTTGAAATCATCAAAAGAACATTGAAATAATCACCTTGAAATATCAATTCAATTATGGATTCTACCTTGGGAGCTTCATAATGGGGAAAAAAACATTTAAAATGGAACATAAAAGCTAAACATACTGTGTTCCAAATTCTCAGTGACAGCCAGCACGATCCACATTTAAAATAAAAGTCATAGATGCAGGTGTAAATATGGAGCCCCAATTTTATCCCCACATCTCTTCTTTAGGTTTGATGACTCCCAGGTATTTGTCTGCCTACATAAAAATACTATGTTTTACTTATGGTATATCAAGTGCACATGCGCACCCATTTTGAAATGTAATAATAAAACAAAGATAACAAAATAATAAAATATCTACTCCAATAATTTATTAGTATATTAGATACTCATGGTGTTTCGCTGTATTAGTTCATGTTAAGAAGTAAACTATGCAGAGGTATATTAAAAGAAAAGCCACTGGGTAATTTTTTTTCTAGCATTACAGTACAATTTTATCATGGATAATGCACATGTCATGCTTGTTCATAATCATAAGGGTAGCTGAAAACTGTACTTACCAGTTCTCTTGGAAAAGCAGTTGTAAAAAAAAATGCCCCTCGTAAATGTTCCTCCTTTCCCTTCCAGAATTAACAGATTGATTATGTCCCATCAAATCAATTCTGAACAACCATCTTGACACTTTGGATTTTTTTTTTCATGATGATCTGGCCTTAAGCTCATCTTTCAGGTCTTCTTCCAAATAACAGTAGCAATAGCATTTAGATTTATATGCCGCTTCACAGTTCTTTACATCCCTCTCTAAGTTGTTTTGCAGAGAGTAAGCACATTGCCCGCAACAATCTGGGTCCTCATTTTATCTACCTTGGAAGGATGGAAGGCTGAGTCAAACTTGACCCTACTGAGATTCGATCTGCCAAACTGCTGGCAGACTGTGATTTTATTTATTTATTTATTTGATTTTTTTTATGTCTGCCTTCTCCTTTGACTCAGTGTGGCTTACAACATTTTAACAATAGCACTTTTTAACAGAGCCAGCATATTGCCCCCCACAATCCGGGTCCTCCTTTTACCCACCTCGGAAGGATGGAAGGCTGAGTCAACCTTAAACCAATGATGAGATTTGAACCGTTGACCCACAGATCTACAGTCAACTTCAGTGGCCTGCAGTTCAGCATTCTACCTGCTGCGCCACCCCGGCTCATTTATGTATGTAACATTTATGTGATCTCATTTATGTGATCAGCAGAAGTAGCTTGCAGTATCACACTCTAACCACTGCGCTAACGAGGCTCTATACCCATCACTATGGTAATGTAGTTCATTCACCTTGATGTTGATTATCATCTTCTTTCTACCTTTCCTAGCATTAGAATCTTCTCTAGACCAGCCTTCCCAAACTTGGCAGCTTGGCATATCAATTGGAAGGGGAAAGGGGGAAACTTGAGTGGCAGGCCATCACACACATGCATGTGCAGCTCAACTCAACAAGCGGCGGGCTGGTGCACATACGCATGCACTTGTGAACCAGCTCACTGCTCATGTGAGTCTATCTGTGCATGCATTTGAGGTGGGTTCTAACTTACCTGACCACCAGTTCGCTTTCTCCTGTGCCACACACAGCTGTGTGTGCATTGCGCACCACGTGACTGTGCCACGTGGGTGCGCATGCATATACAGTGCTGAACACACTGCTTCTGTGCATGCACAGAAGCAAAAAAATAGCTATTGTGGACAAACAGAAGCCAAAAAAAGAGGGTGGCACCTATTAGAGCTGCTCAGGGGTGTGCCAGCCGGTGACAGTTCCCGGTTCAGCAAGCAGGGGGAAATTCCTGCTACTGGTTACATAGAACTGGTCCAAACTGGGAGCAACCAACCTTTGGCATGCATGCACACTGGCCTGCCTTTCACATGGCCCAATTTCAAATAGGCCACAGCCAGCGGTGGGCTATGAGCTGGAACAGTAAATTGCAGTCGCCACCGTGGCTCATACGTTCTTGTGGGGCCAGTGTGATTTTGCTGCTGCACCTGTGGAGGAAGGAAAATCGCACACAGAGCCGCAGTGCGCCCATGTTTTGGCAGGCACGGAAGCAAAAAACCTCGCTGAAACGTGGGCGCACCTGTGGCTCTGTGCGTGATTTTGCTTCATCCACAGGTGCAGCAGCAAAATCGTGCTGGACTCCCAAGAACTTGTGAGCCGTGGCGCCAAGCACAATTTAGCGTTTTGGCTCATAGCCCATCGCTGGCCACAGCCTGGCAGTGGGCCATAGCTCAGGGGTTGGACACCTCCGTTCTAGACAGCTAGCTTTTCACATAATATGACTGAAGTAAGATAATTTGAACCTGATAATTTGACCCTCAATTAAGAATTCTAGGCTCGTTGTTTTGATGATACAGTGTTCCCTTGACTTTCGCAGGTCCAACATTCACGAAAAGTCTATACCACGGTTTTTTTAAAAAAATAATTAAAAAATACTTTGCGGGGGTTTTTCTACACTACAGTTTTTCCCACCCGTGACATCATACATCATTGCCAAATTATTGTTAATAAATAATTATATTAATAAATATCAGGATCATTAAGCATCTTGTTCAATGGTGAATACCAGTAATAATGGTGAGTAATAATCTAAAGGATGTTAAGGGAATGGGAAATCGTAATTTAGAGGTTTAAAGAGTTTGGGGTTGTCCTTAACACTGTTCATAGCCAAAAATAGTGTAATTACTTCCGCATCTCTACTTTGCGGAAATTTGACTTTCGCGGGCAATCTTGAAACGCATCCCCCACGAAAGTCAAGGGAACACTGTATTTCTGTTTTCTTGGCTTTCTATAGAATCTTCAGAGTCAATTTCAAAAACAAATTCAAAAGTGCCAATATTTGTCCTTATCCTGCTTCTGCAAAGTGCCATTGCTTGCACTTTTCTGATATTTGTAGGTGCAGATACATCACAGGATTTGAATCCAATGCCTTCATGGCTGCTCTACCAATTGCTAACAAGCAGCATATTTCTTAACTGCTTGTCTCTTTACTGTTGATAGTTAATCTTAAAAGATGGAAGTTATCTACCATTTCAATATCTTCACTGTGAATTTTGAGACTGTTGTGGTACCTCTCATCCTTAGCTTGGTTTTCTTTACGTTTAATTTTAATTCAATTTTTCTTTGTGCTCCTTGGTTTTTACTTATAGAGCTTGCAGAGTTTTTGAGTTTTTGGCTATCAATGTAATATCATCAACATTGTGCAGCTGTTGGTGATTATTCCACTTTTAAAGCCATACTCTTCTTCTAATCCAACTTTCCTTAATAAATATTCAGCAATAGGTTGAATAAATAAGAAGATAAGTTTAAAAACTCATCTTTGCCGCCCGGCCTGGGGTTCCTTAGACCTTCCCCCCGACCGATGAATGCTTAGTTTGACTGCTGAACGAATGATATTGATAGTTTTTAATTAAAATTTTTAATTAGAATTTTAACATTGTTTTTAAGGTATAATTAGATTGTTATTATTGTTTCCTGGGTTTTTTTTCTGTACATGCTATGAGCCACCCCGAGTCCTCGGAGAGGGGCGGCATACAAATCCAATTAAAATCAAAAATCAAAAAATCAAGAGAATGTAAATGTATCAATGCCAATCTGGAACCAGTATATTTTACCATATTCTGCCATTTTGTGGCTTCTTGGCTTGCATGTAGGTTTCATACAAGAACATGAGCTATTCTGTGACATTTTTCTAAGCACATTTCACAGCTTCATGTGATTAACACAATTACAGCTTTTTCTATAATCAGTGAAACATGTATTGACTTTTTAGAGCATTCTTTGGTTTAGTCAACAATTCAGCATGCATTAGTAATAATGTAAATGTTCCTTAGCCTTTTCTAAAGCCAGCTTGAACATCTGGTATCTTTTTTTTTCATGTAGGGCTCTAATCTACTGTACATTGCATGATCCTAAGTATTATTTGCTGCCATGTGAAATTAAGCTTTTGTATGGTATTATATGAGAGTTTGCAAATCTCTCTCTCTCTCTCTCTCTCTCTCTCTCTCTGTGTGTGTGTGTGTGTGTTGTATTAGAATAAAGATTGATCTCTCCCAATATGTTGTGTCCTTATTCAGATTTGCTGGTTTACTTAGATTAGAAATTTTACAGATTCTTCTGTTATAGGTATTCTGTGAGTTCCTTTAGCTTTCCAACTTACTAATGACTGAAGTTCTAACTTGCTAATGACCATAGCCTTCCAATGTGTTGAGGAAAGTCCCCCCCCCTCCTAGAAGAATGAAATAATTTTGGAAATACTTTTAAAAGGTAGATTATTATATTTCCCTAGGAGAAAGGCATGTTTTTGAAGACAGAATGCAGCCCCACTCCCAAGTCTTTCTTTGCTGGATTGGCCCAGCCTATCTATAAGACAAAAGACCTTCATCTTCAAGGAGATGGGATTAAAACATGACCCTCCCAGGACATAATAGGATTAACCCACTGCCATCTTGCAACAGAGCTCACTGCATTGCACAATCCCCTAAAGACATTGCATCACCCACCAAACCTAACTTAGACAACCTACAGAGCTAGCTATGGTCCTTATAACTGCCAATAGGATACATGTTCTTGCACAGGAACAGGAAACTCAAATGCAAAGCTCAAGAGAAGGTATAAAATCCCCTCCCTCTCAACGATATGTGGTCAGATGCCCAGGGCCATCTGCTTCATCACTAAACCATCTTTCCAATCAGCATCCAGCATCCATTTTGTCTCCAGTAGATCTTCATATATCACAAGCTGTTATGTGATATAAATGCATTGATAAATCAATCAAAATCAATTATTGTATTGTATTGTATTGTATCATATCATATATTATATCATATCATATCATATCATATTATATTTTCATTTCTATACTTTCCATAAAGTATAAATAAAATAAGAGAAGTATTTAAAGTATTTTAAAAAACTTTAAGATAAGGTCTAAATATAAAATATACAAAATTATATGAAATAAATATGTAATGGAAACATTTTTCAAAGCAACATTTTCCTTTCAAACCACAAATGTTTAAACATAATATGAAAAATATTTATGCAGGAATTTCAAAAGGTGGTAGACAATGAATGTTCTAATATGTGTGTAGAGAAAATCTGTATGTCTGGCCAATTCAATTTCATAACCATAATTGCAACTAAATTCTTGAAGTCTTTCTTTTTATATTTATTTAAAGTGTATTTTTATAATCCTACCACATCATAATTTTCAGTTTCTAGACAACAATCAGGGTTTTTTCTTCTTTTTTCTTTTTTATCCTACTTTTTCTTCAATATATCCCCTCATTAGAATTCTTGAAAAGCCACTAAAGAAGATATTAATGTTATCCAACCAAATGCTCAACAAAGAGCAACCGGACCGTTTGATCCACCATCTTTGACTTCTCTCCTTTGATTAATTCTCAGACCTGCTTTGAACTTTTCATTACACCACACTGTTTTATTAAATAGAAGTTGTTCTTGGCATGAAGGGAACCCCCCCTGCTGTTAGACAGCTCACAGAGCTTTTAAAAAGGCTTGATTGTGTATGCTGAAAAACTTCAGGAATAAAATTCATCCGCGATATTTCTCTCATCTTACATGTCAGCAAAATTTATAATTTATCCTTTATTTTTAATATAAAAACATTAATAGAGCAGGCCAGATGTCAAAGAGGAATCTTTAATTAAATGTGGCTAGTTCTTCAAACATGAATAGTTCTACAAGTTATGAACATTGTCTCTATTATTCTGGCACATGGGCTGGCAGAAATTTCTGGGGGAATCAGGGTGTCAAAAATAATCCTGAAAGGCAATTCTAACGCTGTTGGATCCAAATACTTCCTCATCATCATCCTCACATGAAGAAGTGTTGATGCACCATTTTTTCATATGAACCACCTTGTAGCTGGTCTGTATTCCATGAATGTGAACCACAGTCACAGATGTGACCTCTGTCCACATGAAATTAGGGTTCTAGAGCAAAGTTTCTCAACTCTGAAAACTTTAACAATTGTGGGAGTTGAAATTCATACAATTTAAAGTGCCAAGATTGAGAAATACTATTCTAGAGCAGGGGTCTCCAACCTTGGCAAGCCTGGTGGACTTCAACTCCCAGAATTCCCCAGCCAGCAAAGCAAAGCTGACTGGGGAATTCTGGGAGTTGAAGTCCACCTGGCTTAAAGTTGCCAAGGTTGGAGACCCCCGTTCCAGAGCACAGTGGAAATAATACAATGTCTCTGATGGAATGGAAACCATATTCCAGATCAGGAAAAAAAATTCTCAGAAGACTTATTTGACTTTGACTTATAATGCCCATCACAATACAAAAGCAGATTTCTTTTCAGTACATTAATTCAGGAATCACAAAGTATAAATTAAACCCCTTAGGGAAACAACCACTCACTGGTATTTACCTAACAAGCATTAAAAACCAATTATTTACCTGCCTTGAGTTCTTTACAAGGATCTAAAGAAAAACTATTCACTATTTCACAGGTTGTCTAGTCAATATTACATGACATTGCCTCCATTTTCCTCTATTCTTTCTCAGCTTTATTAGAACTGCCACACCACTGATGACAACCAAACAGGATTGGCCCAAATAACCAATTTTCTTCATTGAAACTCCCACAACAGCTGTATTCAGTTTGCCAATAGCAATAATTCTTTGCTACTGGGGATTATAATTCAGTACATCCTGAGAAACACAACCTTGCATTGTTCTAGGTGTTGGAAGAATCTCCAATGATGTAGAAAGATTTATGGAGCTTTTAAATTCTCCTTTGGCAGCTGAGGTCACTTCTTAAAAAATGTATCCCTTTATTTTTGACACACACACACCCAAAAAAACCTACTGAATTTTTAAAGTCAAAATAAAATGTGGTCCTTGCAACATGTTTCAGGATGTTTAACAATTATCTCCTTTGCTAAAAGTGACACACGTTTCCTTGGAACTTATGCTCTAGTTAGCACATTATTCTGTATATGTTCAGGCATCTTAATGACATTCCCTTGAAGCAGGGGTGGGTTCCTCCCAGTTCGGACCAGATCGCCAGAACTGTTAGTGACCTGCTGGTGATGTGATGATGGTGTCACGGATCTAGTTCAGTCAGTGCTGGTCTGAGGATGCCACCATCATTTTTTGGCAATTTTTTGGCAATTTTATTTACTGTTTGGAAGGTTTTTTCTCTGCTGCTGCTTGAAAAAGGGCCATCCCACCCATCCCGGGGTTTAAATCTGACCTTTATCCATTTGTCCGAAGCATAGTTGATAAACTCCTCATCTATGTTTCTAGCCAATTCCAGCTACTGAGAATGTGTGGAAGCCAAATTGCATGAGGGAATGTGCATGCGACCAGGATTGTGCTGCTAACCAGTGGCGCCTCACAGGACATATTTTGTGTATATGTAGACCCCGGGCTATATGTCTAGATTGACAATTGACCTCTTTTTACTGAATATGCTTTTGCACATGTCTGGAATTATCTTGAAGGTGTATCACTCTTCAGCTGCCTACCTTAGTTCACAGGTAGGCTTTTAATAAACTTTAGTTTTCTTCAAAAAGTCTAAAAATAGGATCATTTTTTCATTGTTTGATTGTTTGCTGGAGAATCTCCCTCTCCCTCCCTCCCTCCCTCTCTCTCTCTCTCTCTCTCTCTCGTAGCATTAAAATGTTAGAGATTACATCAAAAAATATATTTTCAGCACAGTTAAATCCTGAATTCAATACAAGCAAGCAGTTGAAATTGTTAATCCCTAATTTTAGGGCTGGTCAGCACCTTTCCTGATGGAATATGGTATGGTTCGTGACCTGGTTACATTTGCAACATGTGAATTTTGTTTGGTGAAAACTTTGATGATATCACTGATTAAAAATACTGATAATAGGTCTTAATAATAATAAATTAGCGTATACTATAATTTCCCTTTTCATGTCCAGATACATCCAGATGAATAGAGAAAAAGAGGAATACGATTCCCTCTCTTTAGTGCATAAATCTTCTGGCTAGAATTACTATTTTGCTGAATAGTGACAAAAGTAGAATATTTCTCAGTATGCTATGATCTCAGCAAAAAAAAAAAAAGAGTAAGTGATCCAGAGCATACAAATTTCCAAGAGTGCACAAAAATAGGGTGTGCATAGAAAGTAATCACATTCTTCCAAAAAAACCCCACAAAAGAATAAATGCCAAAATCTCTGTGATATTTACCGACTCAAGAAGGTAAAATATGGAAGTCACAGGCAGATTTTCAAAAAATAAGAGGAACAACTTTCTAACAGTAAGCTAATGGCAATAGCACTCAGATTTATATACCACTCCAGTGTATAACAACATTCTCTGAATGGTTTATAGTGTCAGCATATTGTTTCCAAGAATTTGGGCCCTCATTTTATCGACTTTGGAAACATGGAAGACTGTGTCAACCTTGAGTCAGTCATAATTGAACTCCTGGCAGTGGGACGAGTTAATCTGCAGTGCTGCATTCTAACCACTATGACGACATGGCTCTAGGGCAGTGTTTCCCAACCTTGGCAACTTGAAGATATTTGGACTTCAACTCCCAGAATTCCCCAGCCAGCATTCGCTGGCTGGGGAACTCCGGGAGTTGAAGTCCAAATATCTTCAAGTTGCCAAGGTTGGGAAACACTGCTCTAGGGAACCTGCCACTTATGGAGGTAAAGCCTTCCATCCTTCCGAGGTGGGTAAAATGAGGATTCGGTTTGTGGGGGCAATATGCTGGCTCTGTTAAAAAGGGCTATTGCTAATATGTTGTAAGCTGCCATGAGTCTAAGGAGAAGAGAATGAATAAATGAATAAAAATAAATAAAGGGCTCCTGTGCACATCAGGGAGAGGGTGACAATGTCTCTATATTGGTGGTTTGTTTGGTGTCTCTAGTTTGGTGGTTCGTTGTTTCTGTTGCTAATTTAATTCTTTTATGCTGTTTTTATGTTTTATTTATTTATTTTATTTATTTATTCAATTTTTATGCCGCCCTTCTCCTCAAATTGTATACATTGTATGTACTTACTATAAATGGTATGTACTTAATGTGGGATGCTGCAAACAACTGTAAACGCAGGTCAGTTGCTGAGAAATTTACTTATTCGATTTTTATGCCGCCCTTCTCCTTAGACTCAGGGCGGCTTACAACATATTAGCAATAGCACTTTTTAACAGAGCCAGCCTTTTGCCCCCACAATCCGGGTCCTCATTTTACCCACCTCGGAAGGATGGAAGGCTGAGTCAACCTTGAGCTGGTGATGAGATTTGAATCGCTGCCCTACAGATCTACAGTCAGCTTCAGTGGCCTGCAGTACAGCACTCTACCTGCTGCGCCACCCCGGCTCTTTTTATACTGTAATTTGATTTAAAATGTTTTTAACATTTGTAAACCAGTCAGAATCATCACTAGGCACTAGGCACTGGTAGACATATAAACTTAATAAATTATTAATATGATTGTACTATCAGCCAGGTGCTTTAAGTGGATTTGGCATTTCTGTCCCCTATCGAATCTTTTACAATGACTTGGACAGGCAGATGTTGTTTAATAATATTAATGAAATTGTTGCAAGATGTAACCGGTTCAAAGCATAGCTACCTTTTGCAATTGACTGATGTGGAGTATATCAATGCCAATAATGTTCAAGTGGTGTTCCAGATGTTTTGGGATTACACCCAAGATGCCTGTCACTATTAGTAGTATCTTTTACCACACTCATTCTACTTCTATTTGCAGATGTGTGTATTTTGAGATTTTTCTCCAGTTCTTTCGACTGTCTCCAGATACTATCTTGTCCACTATCCACAATTTTTTATCTTTCTAATCAACATTTGTTAATTCTATTATGTGGCAGATGTTTATTTGTTTGAATTCTAAAGACTCAGAGCACTTTAGCTTCTTCTTTTTATTTGTTTATTTTGTGGTCCCACCAGTTCTTGCTTAAAGGCAAATTGTATTTCTTGCAGTTTTTCTAATGCACCATTTTTGCTACTTTGTCTTGTCATTGTTTGTAATCAGTTTGTGCAACCTTTTTTGCAGCATCTAACTAGGTGCCCACTGTTTGTTCAGCTTTTTTGCAGAAGTGGCAATTGCTGTCTATTACTGTCTTCTCAATTCTGGCTTTGTGCGCATTTGTTCTTAGGCTAGGTTTTGTGCAGCCAGAATTAGCCCTTCCAGCTGTTTCTTCAATTTCCCTGCTCTTAGTCATTGCCAGGTCATGTTATTATCTGTTTGGCCTGCTTTTTTTTCTTTAAAAAAACCACATTGGCCATATAACACATTTATTTAGGGCATTTCTACATGGAAACATTGCATCATTTCAGGATTACCTCCAGATCTGAAAATCTCAAAATATTGCCAAGTGTCCAAAAGCTGAACTGATTTATTGCTCTCCCACTGTAGTATGTCTGAAATCATAGCCAAAAAAAAAATTGTGATCTTTTGGGATTCAAAATTAAAGAACAGCACAATTAGAATTTTTCTTTCTTCACTTCACATCATTTTACTTCACTTCATCATCTCATCTCATCTCATCTCACCTCATCTCACCTCATCTATCTCATCTCATTATCATCTCTTGGTTCTTTTCTTTCTCCCACAAAGATTCAGTCACCACAGTGTTCGTCTCAATGTTTCAAGAGCCGTAGAAGTGGAGACAATCCTAGATGACTAAAATTGCTTTTGAGAGATTGAGAAGTGGTAGCAGGGTGCAAGGGCTCTTAGTATTTCCTCACTAAGTAGGAGGGATTGAATCACAATTATATCTTTGCATGTGACTATATATCTCCATATTTGTGAATGGATGGCTTAAAAACCAGCTGAAATAAAGACAACAAAAGAGAAAGTGGAAGAAGACACCGTTGACTCCACATAATTAAGAACTGTGTTATGTGTTATTGGTATTTTTACATTCTGTTTGCATTTCATACAACATGCTGTACTTTTTATGGGACAGGTCATTGCATTGTACTGCTTTTCTTTTAAAGCTGTTTTTTTCTATAGGGCTGTAGCTACATGACGAAATGAAATCTAAAGTATATTTTCTGAAATAGGAAACAAATTTAATAGGACCATGTCACATTTTCTTTTATTTACCAATGTACATATAGTGCCATCTAGGCTTCATTATTAGGAAAATATATATCTCCCTTTGTACTTCCAAAAATGGACTTTTCTTTTTGCTAAGCTATATACCGAAAGGCCTCAGGGTTTTCTAGGCAGTCATTACCATGACATCATATGATTCTGCACATGACACTATAGGAGTGAAAGAATTAAAAAGGAAAAAAAACTTCTATAGTTATTTGGATATGTACAGCATAATTTTAGCAAGTTCTATGCCAGTGATGGCGAACCTTTTTTCCTCAGGTGCCAAAAGAGTGTGGGTATGTGCTATCGCACATGCGTGAGTGCCCACACTTATAATTCAATGCCTGGGGAGGGCAAAAACAGCTTCCTCTGCCCCCGGAGGCCCTCTGAAGGCTGGAAACAGCTTGTTTTCCAACTTCTGGTGGGCCCAGTAGGCTCGTGTTTCACCTTCCCCAGGCTCCAAAGGCTTATCTGGAGCCAGGGCAAGATAAAAACGCCCTGCCCCATTCCCCAGAGGCCTTATGGAAACCAAAACGCCCTCCCAGAGCCTATTTCTGAGCCCAGCTGGCCGGCACACACATGCACATTGGAGCTAAGCTAAGGCAACAGCTCATGTGCCAGCAGACATGGCCCCATGTGCCACCTGTGGCACCCATGCCATAGGTTCGCCATCACTGTTCTATGCTATCTACCAAATCTACTGAATAGAAGAATTTGATTGCAGTTCTGACTTTATCGTATGATATGGTTATGCTAATTGGACTTTAAAGACGGTATTTATGAAGAGATTGTAAAATCAGTTGTCTGAAATTGTATAAGGTCTCCTTCCTGAGCTACCTTCCAGTGAGAAAACCTCCAAGGTCCCTTCCAAATCTGTTATTCTTTAATCTGTTAATATTAACCTTTAACTATTTGGGGCAAATTTTCTATACAGTTTTCCAAACAATTATTCAATCACTCACATTACCATTAGATAATAGATAATCCTAACCCTAACCTATTCCCATCAGGTAATGGAAATGTCCAATTTTCATAAATGATTTTTAATAACATTAATTATAGAACATCATCAAATTAAAGAATTGATCTCCCTCTCAGAGAGGAAATAATCAGGATGTTTTATATTATTGGGTCCAATTTGTAATTCTGAAAAGTTTTACAGGGGACCTCAGGAAGTCTGTGTTATGCTAAACAATTCTGGCTTTGAGCGACATAATTAATTCATTTCAATACTTCGGTGCAACGTCCTTTATGATTAAAGAGTTGACATCAGTTTTCCAAATGAACCATACTAGGTTGATTGATGACACTATAAATATTTTAGATCAGGGATTCCAAATTTCCCAAGTGGAAATTTTAAAAAATTAAAAGCATTTTGCAGGTACTCTAACGAAGTGCTGGGGGAGAGCATTCAAAACATGGCTAGTACCATAGATTAGGCCAATGATAAAATACCCATTAAAAGAAAAGCAAATCAGGATAGATGTTTTCCGTCACCCCAATTTACTTTTAACTTTTTTTTTCTAGGCCAGCAGGCATGACTCCAAACAAAGCACTAGACTTGATTGTTACTGTACACCACTCTAATAAAAATTATTAGATTTTTATAAGACTCAGCAATACTCTTGAATATAAAAAGAATGCAAGGAGATGGTGTTTGGTTTTGAAAGTAGATGGGGTGGGCTGCTGCCCAGATGGGGTGGAATGCAGTGAGATAGCAAAAATGGAGCTCCACCCCAGAGCACCTAATTTGCATGTTGAAAGAAAATGCAGGGTGCCCTGCATAAGCCACGCCCACAGTCTGGTAATAAAAACTTTGGTAGCCCTTCACTGAAACTAGAACAGCTTTCTTCTAAAACAGAAGTTCTGAAGATAATCATCCTAGCACAGTGATCCCTCGTTTATCGGGGTGTTATATTCCAGGACCACCTGCGATAAAGGAAAACCCACGAAGTAGGGACACTACATTTAATTAAGTATTTATACACTATTTTAAGGCTTTATAAACCCTCCCCCACACTTTTATGCTACATAATAACCATTCCCACACTGTTCTGTGCATGTACTGTACCTTTACACTTCCTGTGGCAAATAGCGTCTCAGATCGAGTTCTGCAGAAAACCTGCAAAGTAGCAAAAATCCCGCCAAGTAGCAATATATTTTTTTCATTAATATATTATAAAAAATTGCGATGCACCGAGTCCGCAAAAGATGAACAATGAATTGTGAGAGCAATCATGGGCTTTCCCAAAAATGCCCATGTTACACCAACACTCCGCAGTCTGCATGGGTTGCCGATCAATTTCCGGTCACAATTCAAAGTGTTGGTTATGACCTATAAAGCCCTTCATGGCATCGGACCAGAATATCTCCGAGATCGCCTTCTGCTGCACGAATCCCAGTGACCGATTAGGTCCCACAGAGTCGGCCTTCTCCGGGTCCCGTCAACTAAACAATGTCGGTTGGCGGGCTCCAGGGGAAGAGCCTTCTCTGTGGCAGCCCCGACTCTCTGGAACCAGCTCCCCCCAGAGATTAGAACTGCCCCTACCCTCCTTGCCTTTCGTAAACTCCTCAAAACCCACCTTTGTCGTCAGGCATGGGGGAATTGAGATATCTCCCCCGGGCCTATATAATTTATGTATGGTATGTTTGTAGGTATGTCTGCTTAAAAATGGGGTTTTCTTAACTACTTTAAATTTTAAATTGTAAATTATTAGATTTGTTATGAATTGTTTTATTATGTTGTGAGCCGCCCCGAGTCTACGGAAAGGGGTGGCATACAAATCAAATAAATAAATAAATAAATTGGTGAGGGATCACTGTAATCATTATAAGTAAGCAGGATAAATAGCTTGTTGAACAGCAAGAAAATCTGAGAACAAAGAATTTTTTTTCTAGATTCAATCTGCCAATCATCTTGGGATTCTGAAAAGAAGAGTGCTTTTCAATTTTTTTTAACTGAAAAAACAAAGCAAAACAAAAATAGTGATTATTAATTACAAGAATTTAACCTATACTTTTTAGATGTATACAAGATTTACTAGTTAATCTTTACATTATTATTATAATAAAAAAACAAGCAGGTCTGGATAACAGCCAAGCTGAATTTATCCATTAGCACAAAACAAATATGAAGCTATTAAAATAAATTAATGTAGCTTCATTGAGGGGTAAATAAATGTGTGTTGTTTATTGCTGAATAGTTTTCAGTGAACCTCTTTTATGCTCGAGTTTCATAAATCCTATGTGTGGAGTATGTAATTACATACAGTACCTTCATGTACCTGAATTTTCTATTACTTCATAGAGATCAATAGGTCATCAGTTATTTACCAATAATTGCAGTTCTTCAGGTGATTGTCTGAAACATCTAGGACATAGCCTTCTTTGAAATCCTCCAGGAATTACATAATTGCTCGTTATTAACGTTATCCTTTGTACATGTCACAGAATTAGGCACAGCTTCAGATGAATCCTTTTACTCCCAAGGCCAAAGTGGTAGATTCAACAGAATAATGAGGTCAGCAAAAACTAAACAAAACTTTATTGAAGACAATGCCAAAAACATCAGTAATGTCAAATTGCATGGAATTAAACAGTTGTTTCTGGTGAAATCCTGAAATGATATCCATTTAGCTATATAAAGGTCTTGGTGGAAGGCTTCCAAACAGGAAATATTAACTGTTCTATGTTATCCCAGTGGGAGGATGTGGAATTAAAGCTTTAAATCTATAAAATACAGCGAATTAAAAATTGGGATGAAGACATATCTGATGAATGGGGAAGAAATTGGGTCAGGAATGTGGAGATAAACTTAATTTGTTCAGTGACCAGGTTCTTAAGTAGAAAAGTTTTTAAGAAGAAGCAATTTTTTCCATAGGAATCAATGTACAAGCAAATAATGTGTGCGATTGAGGAAACCACAGGGAGAGTAGAGGCCCTGCTTCCTCCCAGGAGATTCCTAGAGAGGCCCCACGCAGGTTTTTCCCCACCTTTTCTGGACCTGTTTTCTCCCAGGAGATTCCTAGAGAGGCCCCACGGAGGCTTCTCCATGCCTTTTCTGGTTACAATTTCGGAGGCTCGGGTTTGTAAATAGAAAATGGTTCTTATCTAGAAAAATTCGTAAGTAGAGGCATTCTTAGGTAGAGGTACCACTGTACTTTCTACAAGCAATAAGAGAGCAACAGAGTGAGTTATGGCTGCTGATGTCACCTACATATGTTAAGAATGAGGAGGATTTTTACAAAGCTCTTATCCTCAAGGAAGTGTGCTTTAACATGTAAAATAAGAGTTCTATACAAGATCAAGGACATAACACCATGAGATTGTGAATCCCTCCCACTGCTGCTTTTGTTCATGACCTAGCTACAAAAAGAAATGGGGTACCACATGTCATATGAAATTGATAAAAGTCATTGCTGATGGAGCTACTTTCCAAATGTGGGTCATTATTACAATGTAGCTTCACTCATTAGCAATATGGATGAAGATGGGCGTTTGATCTGGAGGCACAGTCATTACAGGTGAAAACTTTTTTTTTTTTGCTGGTAGATGCATCATGGGCTGGTCCTTTCATGTTTCCAGGCAGGCTATATCTAAGCATCCAGATCTGGGCCAGGTCTGGTCTGCGGGCCTTGAGTTTGACACTCCTGATATAAACCAATAATTGGGGACTGACATGGTAAGTGTTAAGGAGCTCTTGTACGTAGCATTTGATGTGTCTGAAAGGATTGCAATTATAGAAAAAGTAACTCCATTTTTATTTTCTACTTTTATCCCATTGATAACTAATGAAGGGAATGCCGTTTGTGGCATCAAGCAAGGGTGCGTGTTGGTAACCAATCTTGTTCAGCGTAATGTTTTCAGCCATGCTGTCAGATGCCTTCCAGAACAGTTCCTTGGGAGTTAGCCTGAGATACAGGACTGCTGGGAAACTGTTCAACCTGTCAAGACTCCAGGCTGTCACCAAGGAGATTGTGATATGTGACCTCTTCTTTGCTGATGACTGTGCCCTGAATGTTGGATCAGAGCTGGAAGTGTAAACCAGTGTGGATACCTTTGCAGCAAAATTTTGTGACAACTTTGGTCTCCTTAAACTAAAGAAGACCAAAGTGATGCATCAGCCAGTTCCAAAAGCCAAATACCAAGAGCCCACCATCACAGGTAAGGGACAAAAGCTACAAGCGGTGGACCAATTTACATACCTTGGCAGCACCCTCTCCTGTGCAGTGACAATTGACATTGAGGTCAGTTGCAGTATTGCCAAGGCAAGCTCTGCATTTGACAGACTAATGACCAATGTGTGGAACTGATGTGGAATACGCCTTGCTACAAAGATCAAAGTCTACCAAACAGTAGTGCTAACAATCTTGTTGTATGCCAATGAGACTTGGACTGTATACAGGAGACATGCTAGGCAATTGAACCATTTCCACATGACCTGCTTCCGTAGATTCTGAGGATCTGGTGGCAGGATAAGGTGCCTGACACTGAGGTCCTCTCCGGAGCAGGCCTGCCATCAATTCCCACCCTGATGATGAAGGGCAAGATACACTGGGCAGGCCATGTTGCTAGGATGCCAGACCATCACATCCCTAAACAGCTCCTTTATGGTGAGCTGTCTAAAGGAAAGCATAGGGGACAAAGGAAGCGATACAAAGACATGTTGAAAGCCTCCTCCCTCAATATTGACACCAACTCCTGGGAAACCCTGGCACAAGATTGACCAATATGGTGCATGCTGATCTACCAAGGCTACCAGACATCTGAAGCCAGAAGAACATTCAGAGCAGAAGAGAAGCGAGCACTCTGCAAAGCCAGAGCTGCAAATGCTTCTACAATGGTGCCCACGCATGTTTGCCCAACATGTGGCAGAAAATTTCGTGCCTTACCAGCCACCTGCAGACACATTGCATACAGCCTATAACCCATTAAATGTTGAGGTCCTCTTCAAACACGATGGACGAATATCATCAATGAAGGAAGAAGGGAAGATTTTGCATAAGTTACTCTGAAGAAACACACCCCCACCCGAAAAAGACACTCCCTAAGCCAGTCTTGCAAAAATGGTTGGAATGTGTTCTAAAAGGTGCCCGATGCAGCTCTGCTCAGATGCATGACCCATGTGTGTGAATCACAAAGACCACAAAATGTAACTACACAGAAGCAGTTGCATTTTTGTCATGTGAAACTGAAAATTGGTTCTGCGTTCTTTCAAGAGAAGAGCTACTGTTGCATGGAAGAATAAGTCGCCTCTTCTTTTCCCCACTTCTTGGGGAATAATTTTGAATTGATTGCAGTGCAAATGTAAAAAGTCCAAACAACAATGGAGAGAAGAGACTTTTTCCTTAGCAAAGACTAAGGACTCCACTACTATTTGAGCTGATGCATGGACCCAGCTGCTCATAATTGATTTTTAATTACTGAATATTTTTTTCTCTTGTTAAAGCAATATGAGATCATTTTGATTACTTGCATTTCCAAATGCCACCGCCATCTGTGTCCCTGGATTCCCATTTTGATCTCTTAACTCCTTCTTGATCCTTCTGGTTATGAAGATCTTTTGGGTAATATGCTAATTTCTTCATTGGAATCTTTTCAACAGTAGCAGGGTTATTAAAATGAAAATGAAACAGTTGTGCAGAGGGCCAATAAATACAAATGCATTAATTTTAGAAATGCCTAAACAATAAATCTCAGCATTGTTTTTGCTAGAAAGAAAGAAGAAAAAATAGAAGAATTTTAAGACCCCCCCTTTCTAAGGCCAATTTGAAAATTTGGAAATGTACAAGTAATGACACACTATCTCCGCATTTAGAGTTTAAATGCCTCCTTAAAAGTGCCATGTTTCGAATCTCTCTGATACTTTTTCAACCAACAAACCATAATCATTTACTGCTGCTCCTTTTCCATCTGCAGAATCTTATCTGATGTTATGGATAGCAAAAAGCCCTTTACTAAAAGCTTATTTCTTCATATTTCATAGGGAAAAAATTGAATCTCAGATGTGGGGTGGGGGAGGGGCTAATGAATTTGTGCATTGTGAAGAATAAATACATGCACTCAGATACATAGTTCCCTCTAAGTTGAGCAGTGAACAATTGCTCACTTAAAAATCATCATCAACTCAGAGTTTTCCAAACCTGCCCAGAAGCCAAGAGGGAAATAGTGAGAGGGAAGGAGAGAGAGAGGAAGAGAGGAAGAGAGAGAAACAGATAGAAAAAAGAGAGGAAGGAAAAGAGAAAGAAAAAGAATGGGAGTAAGGAAGAGAGAAAGAAAATCAAAATCTAGTTTGAAACTAGCTCAACTATTTAAGTGGCATTTTGATATTGATAGAGTTGCCCTATTATGAGCTCACTGTTATAGACACACAGTACAGTATTTTATTTTGAAATTCTCTGAGGCAAAACAGGGTGGGTGGTTGGTTGGTTGGTTGGTTGGTTGGTTGGTTTGTTTATTTGTTTGTTTATTTGTTTATTTGTTTATTTGTTTATTTGTTTATTTGTTTATTTGTTTATTTGTTTATTTGTTTATTTGTTTATTTGTTTATTTGTTTATTTGTTTATTTGTTTATTTGTTTATTTGTTTATTTGTTTATTTGTTTATTTGTTTATTTGTTTATTTGTTTATTTGTTTATTTGTTTATTTGTTTATTTGTTTATTTGTTTATTTGTTTATTTGTTTATTTGTTTATTTGTTTATTTGTTTATTTGTTTATTTGTTTATTTGTTTATTTGTTTATTTGTTTATTTGTTTATTTGTTTATTTGTTTATTTGTTTATTTGTTTATTTGTTTATTTGTTTATTTGTTTATTTGTTTATTTGTTTATTTGTTTATTTGTTTATTTGTTTATTTGTTTATTTGTTTATTTGTTTATTTGTTTATTTGTTTATTTGTTTATTTGTTTATTTGTTTATTTGTTTATTTGTTTATTTGTTTATTTGTTTATTTGTTTATTTGTTTATTTGTTTATTTGTTTATTTGTTTATTTGTTTATTTGTTTATTTGTTTATTTGTTTATTTGTTTATTTGTTTATTTGTTTATTTGTTTATTTGTTTATTTGTTTATTTGTTTATTTGTTTATTTGTTTATTTGTTTATTTGTTTATTTGTTTATTTGTTTATTTGTTTATTTGTTTATTTGTTTATTTATCTATTTATTTATCTATTTATTTATCTATTTATTTATTTATTTATTTATTTATTATTTCTGTGCCACCCAGTCCCGAAGGGACTGCCGCTCAGACACTATACTTTTCCGCCCACCCCCCAAAAAATTAGAGGGAACACTGCTCAGATAGCATGAAAAAATAAATTGTTTTGCTTCTGGCTGAAATATATAACATCACTGTTAACCCAATGGGGAAAAAATATTAACTTACATGTATTCATAGAGACAAAGCAAGAAGATCAAGATAATGAAAGCAGAATTTAAAGTTGTGAAATTAGGACACCAAGGAAGAAAAGATTTTAAAAATAATAATTATGTATTTGGAAATGATTGCTTAAGACCATGTAGAAAGAACCAAGAGCAATAGCAATAGCACTTAGACTTATATACTGCTTCACAGTGCCTTACAGCCATCTCTTAGTGGTTTAGAGAGCCAGCTTATTGCCCCCTGGCTTCTCATTTTATGGACTTCAGAAGGATGGAAGGTTGAGTCAACCATGAGCCGGTCACTCTCATAGAAACATAGAAACATAGAAGTATGACGGCAGAAAAAGACCTCATGGTCCATCTAGTCTGCCCTTATACTATTTTCTGTATTTTATCTTAGGATGGATATATGTTTATCCCAGGCATGTTTAAATTCAGTTACTGTGGATTTATCTACCACGTCTGCTGGAAGTTTGTTCCAAGGATCTACTACTCTTTCAGTAAAATAATATTTTCTCATGTTGCTTTTGATCTTTCCCGCAACTAACTTCAGATTGTGTCCCCTTGTTCTTGTGTTCACTTTCCTCTTAAAAACACTTCCCTCCTGAACCTTATTTAACCCTTTAATATACAGTATTTAAATGTTTCAATCATGTCCCCCCTTTTCCTTCTGTCCTCCAGACTATGCAGATTGAGTTCATTAAGTCTTTCCTGATACGTTTTATGCTTAAGACCTTCCACTATTCTTGTAGCCCGTCTTTGGACCCGTTCAATTATGTCAATATCTTTTTGTAGGTGAGGTGTCCAGAACTGAACACAGAATTCCAAATGTGGTCTCACCAGCACTCTATATAGCGGGATCATAATCTCCCTCTTCCTGCTTGTTATACCTCTAGCTATGCAGCCAAGCATCCTACTTGCTTTCCCTACCGCCTGACTGCACTGTTCACCCATTTTGAGACTGTCAGAAATCACTACCCCTAAATCCTTTTCTTCTGAAGTTTTTGCTAACACAGAACTGCCCATACAATACTCAGATTGAGGATTCCTTTTCCCCAAGTGCATTATTTTACATTTTGAAACATTAAACTGCAGTTTCCATTGCTTTGACCATTTATCTAGTAAAGCTAAATCATTTACCATATTACAGACACCTCCAGGAATATCAACCCTATTGCATACTTTAGAGTCATCGGCAAATAGGCAAACCTTCCCTACCAAACCTTCCCCTATGTCACTCACAAACATATTAAAAAGAATAGGACCCAGTATAGACCCTTGTGGCTCAAACTGCTGAACTGCTGTCAGCCAGCAGGATTAGCCTGCAACACTGCATTCTAACTACTGGACCATCACAGTAACAATCAATGTATCCTGGTTTTTCTTTCAAGGATATGAGTAGCAAGCAGAAATTTGGGGCATATTGATATAACTGAGGATGGACCTGAAAAAAATGTACTTTGTCCTGCAAGATGGTGAGAAATAGAAGAAGACAAATAGATAAGGTAGATGGACAGGATCAAAGACATCATCCAAATGCCTTTGTAAAAATAAGACCTGTGAGTTGTCACTATGGATAGATCAAGCTTCATCTACACCTTTTCCAGAGTCAGGTGTAACTCAATTATATTTATATAACTATATTAAATTAATTTTCCAGGCAATAATACCTAGCAGAGGTTTTCATCTTTTCAATGAAAACTCTACAAGGTATAAAATTTAAATAGCAACCAGTGGTTGCCCATAAGCAGTGTGCAATAATATTCAGAACAGAAAGGAAAACATTTCATCTATTATTATTCATATTAATGAGTTTAGACCAGGGGGTCCCCAAACTTGGCAACTTTAACACTGGAGTTGAAGTCATTATCCACAATGAAGTCATTATCCACACATATGGAAGACACTAGTTTAGGCACTGGAAGATTAGTTTAAAACATCAGTCTTCAAACTTGGCAACTTTCAGACTTTTGAAGTTGCCAAGTTTGAAGACCACTGGTTTAAACTAATCTCCCAGTGCCTAAACTAGTGTCTTCCATATGTGTGGATAATGACTTCACTGTGGATAATGACTTCCACATCGATGATAACTACTCAATATTGTTGTTGGGTTTTTTGGCTGAAGATAATGGGAATTACAGCACAACAGTATGGAGGTTAGATTAGTACAAGCAAAATGTAACCAAATTCTCACTGTTTTTATTGGGAAATTCAAGTACACTTTTAATCTTTCCCAAGGAGACTTCCATTACAAGAGAACAGTGCTATCAATTATGATGAAGCCTGCAATGAGAAATGTCATTTACTTCCTTACATAGTGAAACACAATACGTTTTGCAAACTTAGAACATTTGGATCTTCCTCCATTTTAAGACTATGGGGCATTGTTTTGAGTTATCATTGACTTCATTTTCCTTTATGCAAGGGACCATGCTGTTGGTGATCAGCACTTTGGATTCAAAGGCAAAAATGTGCTTTGGACAATGGAGGGCCACAAAGAAAGCAACTTTAGATAAAGTGTATATTATGCCAAGATCATGCAGCAGTTGCAGACAGCAGCTGGCTGATCCCAAAAAAAGATGCAATTACTTTCAAGAGTTTCATACAAGTGGTAAATGAGTGCTCCTGCCTGTTCCAAAATATCTTCTTGTCTTTAAATCTACACAGCTGCACATCTCTGTGGACAGAACAAATAAATCACAAGATTGGATGCGGGCGGCTACTGATCAAAAGAAAAAGCAAATGTAACATTCCTTTTTGCTACTGGAACCAAAAACTACACTGTATATATTGATGCCAATTGATCTATTGTCTACTGTCTGTATGATCTACTGTCCTCTGAACAAGGATTCCAGTAATCAATAAAATGGTTTTATTTACTAAATCTAGGAACTCCCAAAGATAACCAACCAGAACCCCATAAAATCTCCCCTCAATTAATCTGACCATCTTCTGAGAAGATGGGTGAAGAACTTTAATTAGAATAGAATAGAATAGAATAGAATTTTATTGGCCATGTGTGATTGGACACACAAGGAATTTGTCTTGGTGCATATGCTCTCAGCGTACATAAAATAAAATATACATTTGTCAAGAATCATGTGGTACGACACTTAATGATTGTCATAGGGGTCAAATAAGCAATGAAGAAGCAATATTAATAAAAATCTTAGGATATAAGCAACAAGTTACAGTCATACTTATAATTATACTTATTATAATTATAGCAGCAGTTAGAATTAGTATTGACTTAAATTTTCAAAATGGATGTGGCTAAAAGAATTCCAAAGTATTATTGAATTTGTTCCATGAAAATGATCCAGAAAGATCTGAAAAAGAATTATTCAACGTTTTATTACATGTGATAGTATATCGAGTAAAAGCATTAAAATAACTGGACACTATTTTATACAACTTTGGCACACAAATTCAGGGAAGGTTTTTAAAATGTTTCCATTGCAAATAAGATACGCAACAGACATTGCTATACATTATTTTATACCAATTATTATTTTACAATTTTAAAAATAAAATAAATGTGGGTGAAAAAAATCAAATGTATCCTTGCTTAGAGCAGACTCATTAATAACTTGTGCATTGATTTCACCATATCTATTTTCTTCATGTTTGGACCTGACTCTAATGCACGTAGAAGCTAAAAGCAAATTAGAACAAGCATTACACAAATATAGATTACTAGGACAAATTTACTTTCTTCAAATTACCTGTGGTTGCAATACAGTGAATTTCATATATTTTGCAATTGCAAGTACAGTGAAGTGTTAGCTAATTGTTCCATTGGGTGAGTTATTTTCAGATCAATTTTCAGCTCTGAGTGTGCTAACTTTTCTTGTATATCTCAATATGAGCCAAAAATATACTCTATGAACAGATTAGCCATTTGTTGGGCAGCAAGCTGTGAAATGCTTGTTGTCAATGAGGGCATCTGAATTGGGTCAGTTTTATGTTTGTAAATTGGTTGGGTCCCCAAAGTATAAGAAAAATAAACAGAAGTTCAACACAAACTCATATGAACTCATTAATGGAACAAAGAATCTTCATGAACTTTTAAGAATAATTTATTAGAGAGATATACTGTACAGTGGTACCTCTAGATACGAGCTGCTCCACATGCGAGTATTCCAAGTTACGAGCCGCAACGCGATCGAAATTTCTGTTCGACACCCGAGCTCAAATTCGATATACGAGCCGAGCTTCCGCTAGTTGGCGCAAATATCTCCTTGCTTCCGGTTATCTCGGCGCGAAAAACAAAGTCTCGTCTCAGTCGTGTCAGTGTTTAGAGCGTAAGTTAAGTTTAAAGTTAAGAAATTTTAAAGTTTAAGAAAGTTTAGAAGTTAAGAAAGTGTATATTTTTACAGCCGCACTTGTCTGTCGCCAAGGAAAGGTTACTGTACCATGTTTTATACATTTTCTTATTGAATTTTGTACATTCTCTTTTAATTATTTACTTTATTGTTCACTTATACGTGTTGCATGTACATATATTAATTAAAACATGTCTTTTTTCATAATTTAGACTAACTTTGGGACTTTTTTGAGGGCTGAAACCAATTAGAATTATTTACATTAATTCATATGGGGAAAATTCATTCGAAATACAAGTTGATCGACTTACAAGCTCGGGTCTGGAACGAATTAAACTCATATGTTGAGGTACCACTGTATATATTTGACTACCCTACGGTAGTTTGAAATCACTACTGATTCTGTTTGAAGGGTTTTGTGTTTATTTCCATGTTTAAATGATGTCTTCCAATCTAGTCAGAGACAATAACTGACCACTTTGGGATTCATAACATCCTTCAATTAAGGATCCCCATAAGATCCTGCTGGAAGTGAACAAAAAATGTTACCTTTATTATTATTCTCATCACCAAGGACTTTGCTTTCCTGAATAATTCATGCCTATAATGATCGTTCAGGTTCTTGTCAGGAAAATAAAGCACCATATTATTATGCTGCCAACAGGAATAATTAAAAATTGATCACGGTAGCAGCTTAATTCCCTCTCAAGCTACGGCCAAAGATTTAGAATCCCGATCTTGAAACCTTCCTGCCCCTGCCTTTAACTGGTATGACACAGCACTGTATAATAAGAGAAACTGAACTTGTCTTCAGCTTGTCAGCTATATTCCACCCGCCCTAAAATTGTTCATGTGGTCGATGAATTAAACAACATTCCCTCACCATATAAAGAAAAAAAAATGAAGGCTGTGCTTCAATTGAAAAGGCAATCACAGCTCCTATGTCTTGCCTGTGGCAAGTGGAGAAACTGTGAAATCTCAGGACTTCAAATTACTTCTTCCAATTATTTCCTCCAAACTTCCCAGCTTATAGAAATATTGTTCTGGTATTTGATTAACTTTCAAGCACATTAATCAGTCTCTCGCCAATAGGGTTATTGTGCCGAGGCCCAGAGCCTTCGCAGTAATTTAGTTTCTCTCTTCATAACGTATTAGGAGAGAGACGGGAAAATGTTGATGGAGAAAGCTGTAAGCAACTGTGTTTGATTTGCTGGGGATCACAGAATTACAGAGGAACACCTGCTGCCTTCTACTTAAGGAGATTTAATGCTTCGCAGGGCTCATCATTTAGCCCTGCCACTGAGTTGCTCCTACCTGTTTAGGCAGCTCAGATGCTTCACTGTCAGAAGCAGCTTTGTAGTGAATCAGACCATTAGTGTAGCTGAGGATTACATACTGAGGGGGAAGGTGTAGGCAATTGCCATACCACTGTGACCCAGATCTCTTCCAGAAGCCATCAAGTTCACGGTCCTACACTATTTGATAAATGAGAAGGTGGTATTTTTTAAAAAAACAAAACAAATACAGTATCCCAGTGTCTCAATGCAGCTCAATAATGCATTCTGTATGTTTATTTTTTTTAAAGTAGATGATTGCAATGAAAGACTTCATTTGGATTTGTGTTCTCCTGCCAAGAAGAAGATACAAATAAATACAGTTGGTGTTAAGCTAGGGCTCTCATATCTGAACCAGTGACAGGTACTGGTAGAATATTTTTGACTTTTTTCCCCCCTTCTGGGCTCTGGGTATGTTTTTACTATCACGGTAAATGGTGTTGAATGTGTATAATTTTAGAAGAGCTGTGTTTATGTGTGTGTGTCTGCGTGTACATACACATACAGTTTATATAGTAGTAGATAATGTATATTTTTGTGTGCCGGTGTGTAATATGTATGTACACATATGGCATATATACATAGAATTAATTAGTATATTTTGGATGTTCAGTAATAGTAAATAGATAGGGAGATTGTATCTCTTTGAGGCCAAGTACCCTAACCCTAACCCAGTCCCTTGACATGAGTGATGTCAAGTTGGCCACCTTTAAGCCAGTCACTTGACCTTTAAGCCACCCCCTGGTCACATGATCGTCAAGCCACTCCCTCCCCGTCACATGGCCAGCAAGCCTTACTGATCTGACCTGCAAAAATCCAGACATCCAGTGGATGGTAGCAGTATTAGAGAATATAATTGCTACTATTAGGTTCTTTACAACTCAAATAGGGTACCCTAATGAAGCCTTTGTAGGAAGTATATTTCAGATCCTGGAGAAGGGAAGGACAACTGAGGTCTGGTAAAGGCAGACTCTCATTTTGTGACACTGCTAGAGAATCTCAAAATTCCACCAGTCCTCTGTCCCCTGAGGCTACCCTATTTTGATTTGCTTATTGGAAACACTAATGGTGAAGCTAAGGCTTCATTACATATTTTGGACATTTAACATGAAGGCAAGAGTGAGTGAAAAAGATTTTTGTAAAACAAAAAAAATCAAAGAAGTCAATAAGATACCTAGAATGTTTTTTCCACCAGGGATACAAACATAAGATCTAACATTATTAAGGACATCTAATCTTGAAAAAATGGAGTCCATAACGCTATGAAGATCTGCTGGCTGTGGTTCCTTCTCAACCCTATTTGAAGCAGGTGTCTTTTCCAGAGCCACAATTCTTTATGGTAAATAAGTTGATTTTTTTTTTTTTTTGCAAAAGTCCAGTCTTCCAAATCTTGTTGTTTTTTCAGTTGTTGAAATCACCGTTGGTAGATCCTTGCTATTAGACAGCACTAAGTTGCTTGGATCAGATTTGGACCTGTATGGTATGGTATGTAACTAGCTGTTTTTCTTGTCTTTTTCTATAGAAAACAAGGACTTTTTGTTTCAGATGTGTGTGACTTCCCCAAATGATCCAGGAGCCAAAAGTAAAATAAAATCACAGATTCTGGTTAAACATGGGTAAGTTGTATGTAAGTTAGGAGGAAGAAAATGAACATTTTTTAAAAAGCTGATTAAACTAAGGACAGAAAATAAGTCAGATGTCAGATGGAACATTATATGGAAATACAATATAATCTTGATAGCGGTGCTAGAGACAGTGTAAAAGAAATATTTTTCCAGCCTTCCCAATGGAAGATACGTGACGGATATTCAACCAGACATTGACAGAATGTCTGAAGTGTGTTTGGGTTTTTTTTAAGTAAAGGACACCTGAAGAATTGTATCAGTTTAGGAAAGTGATGGTGAAAATTTTTGGGTTTGCGTGCCAAAAGGTGTGTGTGTGCGTGTTAGCATGCATACACATGCCCACACCCTTTCCCTCCCCCACACACATGTGCACACACCCCCGCACTGCACATGTGCACCCCCTCCCCCATGCACATAGGCCTTTTTGCAGCCTGGTAGGTAAAAAAAACGCCCAAACAGACAAACTGGAAATTCGGGAAATCCGAAATCCGGGAATTCCGAGAAGCTTCCTGAAGCTGCAGAGTGCAAAAAAAAGCACAATGGGCAAACCAGAAATTCGGGGGAAATGTACTTCCGGTTTACCATTATGCTGTTTTTTAAACTCTGGGGCTTCAGGAAGCTTCCCTGAACCATCTGGAGTGCTAAAAACAGCACAATGGCAAACCGGAAGTGTGGGTTTTTTAATTTCTGATTTGTCCATTGGAGGATTTTATTTTTTATTTTTTGCCTTTGGGGCTTCAAGGAAGTTTCCCTGAAGCATCTGGAGGATGAAACAGCCTTTCCCAAGCCTGAAAATCAGCTGGCGCTGAAACATGGCAAAGTCTTGCGTGCCCTCCGATAGAGCTCCATGTGCCACCTGTGGCAAGCGTGCCATAGGTTCACCTTCAAAAGTTTAGCATTTAACCAAAAAGAATAAGAGCATTGCTTCAAATGATATAGCGTTGAGAGTTGTATTAATGAACCTAAAAGTCTTCTAACATTGCCGCCCAATAGAATAGAATAGAATAGAATAGAATAGAATAGAATTTTTATTGGCCAAGTGTGATTGGACACACAAGGAATTTGTCTTGGTGCATATGCTCTCAGGGTACATAAAATAAAATATATATTGGTCAAGAATCATATGGTACAACACTTAATGATTGTCATAGGGGTCAAATAAGCAATGAAGAAGCAATATTAATAAAAATCTTAGGATATAAGCAACAAGTTACAGTCATACAGTCAACGTGGGATGAAATGGGTGAAAGGAATGATGAGAAAAACTAGTAGGATAGAAGTGCAGATTTAGTAGAAAGTCTAACCGTGTTGAGGGAATTATTTGTTTAGTAGAGTGATGGCGTTCGGAAAAAAAACTGTTCTTGTGTCTAGTTGTCTTGGTGTGCAGTGCTCTGTAGCGATGTTTTGAAGGTAGGAGTTGAAACAATTTGTGTCCAGGATGTGAGGGGTCAGTAAATATTTTCCCTGCCCTCTTTTTGACTCGTGCAGTATACAGGTCCTCAATGGAAGGCAGGTTGGCAGCAATTGTTTTTTCTGCAGTTCTGATTATCCTCTGAAGTCTGTGTCGATCCTGTTGGGTTGCAGCACCAAACCAGACAGTTATAGAGGTGCAGATGACAGACTCAATGATTCCTCTGTAGAACTGTATGATTTTCTTTTTCCATTTTCTTCTTCTACTGGTAGCAAGTGCACTGGATTGTGAGCTGAGAATAATTGGGCAGCATTTTAAAATTTTAGGCACTTTCAGCAAGATGAAAAACAATGATTTGTGGCTGTTCAAAGAATAGTAACCTTGGACTCATGGCTGACAGAAAATGAAATCACCACTGAAATAAAGTCACAATATATTTATGTGGGTGCAGCTGCATATGAAGCACTTTGTGGTATCCTAATCATCTCTTGAAGCATATTTTACAACTGTAGAACTCTGCAGATAAAAGCAACTAAATGATCAAAGTATCGTAGTTCTTTCCCTATGATGAAAGGTAAAAACCGTTTTTATAGCTTAGAGGAAAAGGAGATGGAGCTTGATAAAGATGTGTAAGATTATTCATAAGTCAGAGAAAGTTGATAGAATGATTTTTTTCAGGACAGAAGAAAAAGAGAAAATACTTCTTCCCTGGATCCATAAATAAATTATGTAATTTACTATCATGAGCTTTGATGGATGTGAGGAAATGCAAAAGCAGATTATGGAGAAGGCTGCTTTGCAATTGCCATTAGCCACAATAGCTGAATGCAACCACCATATCATTCATGGCTTCTAACATCCTCAGGACGGGAGGGTCAACAAGAGTGTAGGTAGCAGACTCACTCAAAGTTACTATGACACTGAAAAAAGTGGCTTATGATGATTTTTCACACTGATAATGGTTGCAGCAGAATTCATTTGTTTGGCAATTGACTTATATTTATGCCGGTTGCAGTGTCTGGGGTCATGTGATCATGGAGAGGAATTCCAGAGGGGAAAAAACAATAAAAATGTGGTAGAATGTAGTCGACGGTTGCAAGAGGAGAGAAAAAAACTTGGAACCTCTGCTATGCAGGAAAAGGGCAAAGAACAAGGAATATCTAATAATTATATCTCAAGGCTAACAACAGCAAAGAAACTACTTCTCATGCTTCATTCTTCTGTCAGACCCAAATTATCCAAATTATCTAAACTTCTGACAGAAGTTTAGATAATTTGGAGAAAGAGCTCCTACTAAGAGTTCTCAGAATATGTATTTATATGGAGCAAGTACTGTAGTTTGCTTTATAAATGGTGCAGGTAGTTTGACAAGATTTCTGTCTATTGATAAGGAACAATAAAGGAAATTGCTTAAAAGAAATCCAACATGTCTCTCTTGGTTTTGGAGCCTTACAGGCACATAATCAATCAACCAATCAATTTCCAAAAGGTCTAACGAGTTCTTGACATTCTAGGTTCTTCACCTAAGGGCGCAAAACCAAGCCAACTGAGCCAGTTGTCCAGCTACTTCTGAAAATCTTGCCAAGAAATTTTCAGGGATTTGACAAGTAGTCACCAGGAGTCAATGTGACCAAAAGCACCCCTTTACCTAGTGGTGGGTTGCTCCTGGTTCAGACCAATTCTATAGCAATGGCAGCAGGAGGCTCCACCCATATGCCCAGGACCCTTCTGCACATACACAGAAGCATCATACGCAAACCAGTGGCAAAAGAATTCAGAACCCACCACTGCTCTTACCCCAAATGAAGGGGATCAAGAAACATTGCTGATTATTTAAGAGGGAACCAGAATAAAGCTATTTTATTTTTGAATGAAGCTATCATGCTCTACCAAAGTTATATTTGAAGCCAAACTCTGCTACAAAGACACTTGCACGTGCAAGATTTTGGCAATTTTCACTGATTTCTTTGCTTCTGCACATGCACAAAAGCAAAAAAAAAAAACAGTGAAAATTATCAAAATCTCACACATGCGTAGAAGCCAAATCTCGCATGGGGGTACACGCAAACACTCAGCTGTGGACAAATCCTTAATTTTATACCACTCTATACAGTGGCCTGCACTGGCAGTAGCCCCTCACTGGTTGTATTAAAAACCTTAGTACTATTACTTTATATTATTGCTTTTATAAAATAGCCCTGCTGTGTGCCTGTTTACAACAGCTTACTGTTTTCCCCTGAAAATAAATGCAACTGCTGATTTAAAATGCGGATTCTCAATTGATTAAGAATTAAAATAAAATTGAGCTTCCTGGTGGAGATGGCCCAAAGATAAAAGGTAGAAAGCAAAGTATGCTAAATAATACGAAAGAGGATCCTGTTGACATTTGAAGGAGAGCGTAGAAAAATGATTTTCCTGACCCAGGTTTTCTGTTGACATTGCCAAGTGGTTTTATTAAAGCATGGCAATCTTTTTTTCCCCCCAATCTCATTGAGAAGCAGCGTGAAGGGAGTTCATGGATGACAGTGTCCATTTGCAGTGCAGAATTCACTATCAAGAAAGCCATTATGTTCTTATTTATTTTGAGGGGTCGGTGCAGTCATGGCCTTGGCTGTCAAAGGTGTTTCCAGAAGTCATTACTCAGTGAGATTCAGTGTGGTTTATCTTAAAATCTGTAGGTGAATGAAGTGGAGACTACACTCACTCAGCATCGTAAGTGTGGCGTTTTACATGAAGTTAGCAAGATTAGCCACTTGTTTGAACTAATGAGCTAATAATTCTCCCCTGTCCTCTGTTTCTATCTACTCATTGGGACATTATGTTACCCATCAGTCTAAATCAGGAGTGAGTTCTTCCCGGTTGGGACCAGATTATCTGAACCACTAGCAACCCATTAGTAATGTAGGTGTTGCCATCTTTTCTTTTCTTTTCCAATTTTTCCCTGTTTGGATGGCTTCTCCTCTTCCACTGCTTGAAAAAGGGCCCTCCCGCCCTCCCACAGATTAATACTGACCTTTATTTCTACATGGCATAGGACCAGACTACCTCCGAGACCGCCTTCTGCCGCAACCGGTGAGGTCCCACAGAGTTGATCTCCTTAGGGTCCCATCGACCAAACAATGTCGGCTGACGGGACCTAGGGGAAGAGCCTTCTCTGTGGGGCCCCTGGCCCTCTGGAATCAGCTCCCCCTGGAAATTTGCACTGCCCCCACCCTCCTTGCCTTCCGAAAGAGTTTAAAAACTCATCTTTGCCGCCAGGCCTGGGGTTATTAGATCTTCCCCCTGACCAATGAATGTTTCTAGTAGGATCGTTGAATGAATTGTTATGGAAGTTGTTTTAAAAATTAGAATTTTAAGGATTGTTCTTTACATATATTAATTGGATTGTTTATTACTTTCTCTTTTATATGCTGTGAGCCACGCCGAGTCCAATTAAACTCAAACTCAAACTCGAAGCATGGCTGGTCAGCTCTTCAGCTATGTTTCAGGCGGATTCCTGCTACTGAGCATGTGCGGGAGCCAAACTGCACAAGAGGACGCATGTGCAAAATGCCATGATGTGAACTGGTGACAAAGGTAAAGGGAACCTACCCCTGGTCTAAATCAGTAATGGGTTCCAGGTTACGGTATCTGGTGCACTGTCCCAGTAGGGAAATATGGGATGTGCATGCAGCTGTATGTCCCCGATGCATGCACACACACCCCACATGAGATTTGGCTTCTGTGCATGTGCAGCAGGCAAATTTTTGTGTGAGAATGCTCGCGCAAGCAAGATTTTGGTGATTTTCGACTCATGCACAGAAGCAAAAATAACAGCGAAAATCCCTGAAATCTCGCTTGCGTGAGCATTCTCACACAAGACTTCACTTACTGTACATGCGCAAAAGCTGAATCTCACACCAACAGGCACGTGCGTGCTCGTGACAGCCTCAGAGGGTGCACCAGTAGTGCCCTAAATTCATAGGCATATCTCCTCTCTGCTTCCAGAGTGAACACAATCCAAACTTAGACTAAAACATTGACTATATTTTAATAAAATATTGAACATATTTCAGCAGAAGGTACTTTGTTCAAGAGGGTAAGCAAAGAAAGGAAAGAAGATACTCTTTGATTTTATCATGGTAATGAGCCTATTTTCCCACCTCTTATTAATTTAATCAGCATTTGTCAAGCTTGGCAACTAAGACGTGTGGATTTCCACTCCCACAATTCCCCAGACAGTGCACTCTTATTCTATTCCTGTCCCGTGTCCATGGCAGCTTGATTGTGCCTAAGACACACTAGAAACAGTTGGCAAGCTACTCATTCTTGAGTGCAAATACTATCTATTCTCAATGGAAAATGCTCATCCCTCTTTCTTTTTCTCCTAGGAAAGCAATTGTCAATTTTTTCCTTCCTCTTGGAGGGTCTTAGCAGAGGCATTTTCTTCTACATCTGCTTCGGTCTATAGAAACATAGGTACATACATATTTATATGTTTGTTTCTGTCGGATCACCCTGGTATATTAAAGGAGCATCACAGTTCCTTTTTGCCTCTACGTGATGCTCCTTCAATATACCAGGGTGATCCGACAGAAAAAAACATATAGTCCCTTCCTGGTACAAAGCTGAAGGGATCAGATCCTGTTTGCCTAGAGATTAATTCTCTGCCTTACAAGGAGAGGCTACATGATCAAATCCCAGTAAGGGTATGGCTAGCTGATGAGGCCAGCAAAAAAAAACATGCGATACATACATATTTATAAGGACACACATACACACAAAGTAAGTTTATACATATGCAAGCATATGGATTGTCAAGAGTAATTTGCAAATGCAATAGGTGATGATGCTTTATGTTGATATTATTGGGTATTGATTAATTGCAGAGTTTATATTATTGAGTTTGAAGCAGATACAGAGGGGCAAGAAGAGACACGTGGCTGGCAATCCCCTTTTGTTTAGTAGCAAATAATCACTCTTTGCATGAGATGGGAAGTTCAAACCTTTACTCACAATTTAGTTGATTTGCTTCAATACCATGCATTACAGGATGTAGGTAGTAAGGCTTACATTTCAGACTGTTTCAATAGTTATTAAATTCTAGGATGTGTGAGGATGGCATTGGATTGAACACCTCACATATGTGCCCTAGGCCAAGGGTAGGTAAAGTTGGCTCTTCTATGACTTGTGGATTTCAACTCCCAGAATTCTTGAGCCAATCATGCTAGCTCAGGAATTCTGGGAGTTGAAGTCCACGTCATAAAAGAGCCAACTTTTCCTACCCTTGCCCTAAGCCAAGAACATGGAGTCAGCATGGAGAAGTAATGAGTAGAGAAGGAGGGGAGTCATTTGTTCTGCAGTGGTATACAGTGATACCTCGTCTTACAAACCCCTTGTCATACAAACTTTTCGAGATACGAACCCGGGGTTTAAGATTTCTTTGCCTCATCTTAAAAACCCTTTCTGTCTTACGAACACGAGCCCAGGTCTGTGGGCTCTCTTACTCTTACTGATGCAGGGATTCCCCTGTCTTGTGACTGCCCCCGATGGGATTTCCCATTAGTTTCCCACCCCCGCCGGGATTCCCCGCCTCCCGACTACCAGCCGAAGTGCCTGGGATTTTCCCTTGGCTTTCCAGCGGCTGGTTGAGATGCCCCACTTCCCCCTCTTCCTGCCCAGCGGGAGGCGAAGTGCTGGGTGTGTGTGTCAGGCTGGTCCTCCTGCCCCCCCATCCAAAAACGCAAAGCACTGCCGCCGCCGAAGGAGGCTTGAGCCTCCCGGTCCTCCCTGCCCCTTCATCCTGCCTGTCAGCCTCGGGTGGCAGAACCTGCCTCCCATGCCCGCTTACCTGGGCACCTGAGGGAAAAAAGGTTCACCATCACGGCACTAGATTGACAATCAGTAGCCTCATGTTTCAGACCCGTTGCTGCCATGGGGATGGGTCAGTTTCTGTCACACACTCCAGCACTAGCTAACCCAGGGGTTTGAAAGCTGGCAATCGCAAGTAGATAAATGGGTACCAGTTTGGTGGGCAACGTTGGGGGGGACATGAAAGGAACTCCCAACTGGATGTCCACTGGGCAATGGTGATGTCACCAGCAAATCCTTTCACCAGAGAATCATTTCAATGCTTCTGACATGGGAAGTATTAGTATTAACTTAAAATTCTGTAAAATGCAGTTGTTTCTTAGAAAAACAGGAAACAGCAGTGTTAATTTATCTCAATCAATCCATTTTGTTTTATCTTTCTATAGCATCTCCTCCCCTCACAGATCTAGTGCATAAAATGAAATGTGTAAAATGAAAACCAGAAGTTTAGATAAGCAATGGCCATTGAAAGCCCACTATCCCTACAAGCTTTAATCATTTTTTTTCTAGAAACATTAAATTCCTGTTCATTTCTTCAGATAAGATTTCTCTTATCAAACCAAAGGGGAAATGGGCCCATCTGCAAAGCCTGCACTGCTGTACAGCATTAAATAACAGATAAAATTAGCTTTTATTGAGATGAGGAACAGCCATATATTGTATCACAGCATGATCTAGTGGCCAGATAAGAGAAACTGTGAGGGGAAAACACCAGTTGTTCCATTTCTTATATAATGTAATGAGATTTAATTAATAATCCTAATACTTTTGTATGCATTGACCAAAATTGAGGTTCTTGTTAGTGTTACCGGTAGCCGAGTTTGTCTGAAAAATGAGGGGTTTATGTTGATTATGACATAAACAATGACAATGTTAATAGCAATCATACACAACTCACTTTCTTTGGGAGTGGATCCTTGGACTACACCCATGTAAACATTTCAAATAGAAATATGATCTGCAAGGTAGCACTTTTTGCAACCTCTATATCCCTCACCCACCAAGAACATTGGGGCGGTAAGGACCACTAGTGAAATATACATTTTTTTTATATATACAGGTAGTTGTTGACTTACAAACTCAGTTGGGATCAGAATTTCTAATATTAAGCAAGGCAGTTGTTCATTGAATCACTTCATTTTTACAATCTTTCTGCCACTATTGTTTAGCCAATCACTGTACTTGTTAAGTGACTTACATAGTCATTAAGCAAATCTGACATCCCCTTTGACTGTCGGAGTTTGCTGACTGGGAAATGATTGTCACAAATAGCAATTCTGTGACTCTAAGACACTACAATCATTATATATACTCGACACAAAAATATGTAACCCTTCCCTGGTGCAGAGCTGAAGGGATTGGATACTGTAGCCTAGAGCAGTGTTTCCCAACCGGTGTGCCGCGGCACACTGGTGTGCCGCGAGACATGGTCAGGTGTGCCGCGAAGAAATAAGCTCAGCTTCTGGTCTCGCAACTTTTTGCGAAGAGAAAAAAGTTGTGATACCGGAAGCTGAGCTTGCTTCTTTGCGCCTTCCAAGTTTTCCAGCAGTTGCGGCGCCCCGCCCGGCTGGAGCTTCCCTGTCAGCAGGTGAGCTTTGGGGCTTGGTGGGAGGGCAGCGGGAGGGCGGCGCACAGGGGGAGGGTGATGGCGGCGGCAGCGGCAGCGGGCAGGAGCCATGCCGTGGGGTGGTGGCAGGGTGGTCCCCCTCTCTCTCCCCCTCTCTTGCTTTCTCTTTCCCTCCCCCCTCTCTCCCTCTCTCTTTCTCCCAGTAGCCGCGGGGCGACGTCCGGGTGATCGTCGGTGCCTCTGTTCCTCTGTTCCGGAGGCGGAGCTCCGGAACAGAGGAAGAGAGGCACCGATGGCGGCGGCTGGAAATGCTGGAATTGCGTGGCTGGCATTGCCTGCTGGCTGGACCAGGACAGAGGCTCAAGCCCCACGTCCATGCCCAGCGCAACGCCAGAAATGTACGGCTTCTAGCCACCGCCGTCTGTGACTCCGTTCTGGAGCTCCGCCTCAAGCTGATCACCCTGCCGTCGCCCCACGGATACTGGGAGAAAGAGAGAGGGGGAGAGGGGGGAGAGAAAGAGAAAGCAAGAGAGGGAGAGACAGAAATAGAGAGAGGAAGAGAGGGGGGAGAGAAAGAGAGAGAAAGATATAGCAAGAGAGGGAGAGAGAGAAAGAGAGGGGGGAGAGAAAGAGAGAGAAAGAGATAGCAAGAGAGGTAGAGAGAGAAAGAGAGAGGAAGAGAGGGGGGATAGAAAGAGAGAGAAAGAGATAGCAAGAGAGGGAGAGAGAGAAGGAGAGAGGGAGAGATGGGGGAGAGAAAGAGATAGCAAGAGAGGGAGAGAGAGAAGGAGAGAGGGAGAGAGGGGGGAGAGAAAGAGATAGCAAGAGAGGGAGAGAGAGGGGGGGAGAGAGAGAAAGAGATAGCAAGAGAGGGAGAGAGAGAAAGAGAGGGGGGAGAGAAAGAGAGAGAAAGAGATAGCAAGAGAGGTAGAGAGAGAAAGAGAGAGGAAGAGAGGGGGGATAGAAAGAGAGAGAAAGAGATAGCAAGAGAGGGAGAGAGAGAAGGAGAGAGGGAGAGATGGGGGAGAGAAAGAGATAGCAAGAGAGGGAAGGAGAGAGGGAGAGAGGGGGGAGAGAAAGAGATAGCAAGAGAGGGAGAGAGAGGGGGGAGAGAGAAAGAGATAGCAAGAGAGGGAGAGAGAGAAAGAGAGAGGGAGAGAGGGGGAGAGAAAGAAGGAGAGAGAGATAGCAAGAGAGGTAGAGAGAGAAAGAGAGAGGAAGAGAGGGGGATAGAAAGAGAGAAAGAGATAGCAAGAGAGGGAGAGAGAGAAGGAGAGAGGGAGAGAGGGGGGAGAGAAAGAGATAGCAAGAGAGGGAGAGAGAGAGGAAGAGAGGGGGGAGAGAAAGAGAGAGAAAGATATAGCAAGAGAGGGAGAGAGAGAAAGAGAGGGAGAGAGGGGGGAGAGAAAGAGAGAGAAAGAGATAGCAAGAGAGGTAGAGAGGAAGAGAGGGGGGAGAGAAAGAGAGAGAAAGAGATAGCAAGAGAGGGAGAGAGAGAAGGAGAGAGGGAGAGAGGGGGGAGAGAAAGAGATAGCAAGAGAGGGAGAGAGAGAGGAAGAGAGGGGGGAGAGAAAGAGAGAGAAAGATATAGCAAGAGAGGGAGAGAGAGAAAGAGAGGGAGAGAGGGGGGAGAGAAAGAGAGAGAGATAGCAAGAGAGGTAGAGAGGAAGAGAGGGGGGAGAGAAAGAGAGAGAAAGAGATAGCAAGAGAGGGAGAGAGAGAAGGAGAGAGGGAGAGAGGGGGAGAGAAAGAGATAGCAAGAGAGGGAGAGAGAGGGAGAGAGGGGGGAGAGAGAGAAAGAGATAGCAAGAGAGGGAGAGAGAGAAAGAGAGAGGGAGAGAGGGGGGAGAGAAAGAAGGAGAGAGAGGGGGTAGAGAAAGAGAGAAAGCAAAAGAGAGAGAGAAAGAGAGATAGCAAGAGAGAGGGGGAGAGAGGGGGAGAGAAAGAGAGAGAGAGAAAGAGAGATAGCTAGAGAGAGAAAGAGAGAGGGAGAGAGAGGGGGAAGAGATAAAGAAAGACAGCAAGAGAGAGAAAGCAAGAGAGAGAGAGAGAAAGAGGGGGGAAGGAGGGTGAGGGAAAGACAGAGAGAGGGAAGGAAGGTGGGAGAGAGAAGGAGGGCAAAAAAGAGAGGGAGGAAGGGAGAAACAAAGAGAGATGGAGAGAGAGGGGAAAGAGGAGGGAAGGGAGAGAGAGAGAGAGAAAGAGGGAGAGAGAAAAATAGAGCGAAAGGGAGGAAGAGAGATATTTTTTGTCCAAATTTTTTTTACCCCCCCCCCCCCCCCCCGCTCAGTGTTCCCCAGGATTTTGTAAATGTGAATAATGTGCCGCGGCTCAAAAAAGGTTGGGAAACACTGGCCTAGAGGATAATTCTGCCTTACAAGGCAAAGGTTGCAGGTTCAAGTCCCAGTGGGTATGGCTAGCTGATGAGGCCAAAATAAGGCCGAAATAGATCTATCCTAGTCTCACTTAATTTTCAAATTAAGCAAAAAAACATATGACACATACAGATAGAATTGTCGGCTATCAATAAAATTAACTGCCTTGGAAATGGCCCTAGGTAGGGCAGAGAGGCAAATAAGGAGCTGTGATGTTCCTTCAATACACCAGGTGATTCGACACAAAAATATGTTACCCTTCCCTGGTGCAGAGCTGAATGGATTGGATACTGTAGCCTAGAGCAGTGTTTTTCAACCGGTGTGCCACGGCACACTAGTGTGCCGTGAGACACGGTCAGGTGTGCCACGAGGCGGCTCCTGCAAGTGGGAGCTCCAGGGCTGAGGCTTCAGCCCTGGAGCTCCCACTTGCAGAAGCCCCCCCCGGCTATTGCCCGCCGCCGCCGCTATTGGCAAAGGTTGCTTTGAAAGTCGGCCCCCTCACGCCCATGGCTTCTCGTCGCTAATAGCAGCGGCGGGCAATAGCCGAGGGAGGGGCGGCTTCTGCAAGTGGGAGCTCCAGGGCTGAGGCTTCCACTTGTGGCTGTCCCCGCCCACCCGATCCTTCTGTCCCGCTTTCTTGGGGCGCGCTCCTCCCACAGCGGTGGCTGCAGTGGCGCTGGCGATCTGGCCGCTAGCCGCTCCGAGTGCTGTGGAAATGCCCACCCCCTCACAGTTCCGTCCCGGGCTGTCAGTAAAGGGGCTGCTTCCCATCCCCCTGCCAGCTTGCTCAGAACATTCAAACTAAGGAAAACCTTCGCCGGCCTCCACAGAGAAGAAAGGAAGAGAGAGAACGAGAGAGAGAGAGCAACAGAGAGAGAGAGAGAAAGAAAGAAGGAACAAGAGAGAGAAAGCATGAGAGAGAGAGAGAAAGAACAAGAGAGAGAGAAAGAAAATAGAGAGAACAAGAGAGAGAGAGAGAGAGAGAGAACAAGAGAGAGAGAGAGAAAGAAAATAAGAGAGAACGAGAGAGAGAGCAACAGAGAGAGAGAAAGAACAAGAGGGAGAAATTTATAAGGGGATGTTACATGGGATTGTATATATGAGGGGGTTATGTATGTATGTATGTATGTATGTATGTATGTATGTATGTATTTATTTATTTATTTATTTATTTATTTATTTGATTTGTGTCATTTTGGTTGGTGGTGTGCCCCAGGATTTTGTAAATATAAAAAATGTGCCGCGGCTCAAAAAAGGTTGAAAATCACTGGCCTAGAAGATAATTCTCTGCCTTACAAGGCAAAGGGTGCAGGTTCAAGTCCCAGTGGGCATGGCTAGATGATGAGGCCAAAATAAGGCCAAAATAGATCTATCCTAGTCTCCCTTAATTTTCAAATTAAGAAAAAAAAAACATATGATACACATACACACACATATATATACACCTCCCCCCTCTGAGGACTTGGGGCAGCTTACAACATATAAAAGAAACAATATACAGTATAAATTTCCAAAATCCAATTAATTTAACAATTAATTACTCTAAAACCCTATAAACATTAAAAATCACTCATCCCCATTCAAGCACCAGACATACATAACATTCGTCGACCAGGGGGCTAGAGTCTAATGGGCCCATGCCTGGTGGCATAGATGGATGTTGAGACTCTTACGGAAGGTGAGGAAGGGTGGCAGAACAAATCTCTGGGGGGCGCTACTCCAAAGGGCTGGAGCCCCCACAGAGAAGGCTCTTCCCATAGGCCCTGACAAATTTATTAAACATAAATTCTAGTTGCCAAGCGCCCAAATTGTGATCATATAATAATAATAATAATAATTTATTAGATTTGTATGCCGCCCCTCTCCGAAGACTCGGGGCGGCTCACAACAATAATAAAAACAATATCATAGCGAAACAAATCTAATATTAAAAAAAGAAGCATATAAAACCCTATCATATTTAAAAACCAAACAACACATACATACCAAACATGAAATATAAAGAACCTGGGGGAAAGGTGTCTCAACTCCCCCATGCCTGGCAATATAGATGGGTCTTGAGTAGTTTACAAAAGACAAGGAGGGTGGGGGCAGTTCTAATCTCCGGGGGGAGTTGATTCCAAAGGGCCGGGGCCACCACAGAGAAGGATCTTCCCCTGGGGCCCGCCAAACGACATTGTTTAGTCGACGGGACCCAGAGAAGGCCAATAAGCTACAAAGATCTTAAGTGTGAGGATTAGTCATAAGTTCCTTTTTTTCCAGTATTGTCATTTCAAACAGTCACTAAACAAATGATTTAAATTGAGGAATATCTGTACCAAGCTTTGAAAATTACAACAAAGAGGGCCTCCCAATGGAAAGGCTGCATTTACTGAAGGCCTTTAAATCTCAGTATTAAAAACATAGCAGCCCAATAAATTTCTTTTGTCTGCTTTTACATAAAACATTTATGAATGCTCCATTATACCATTAGAAATATCTCATGACCAACACATTAGAATTGGCTGCTTTTAATAACAGGCAGTGGCCTCCTGACTGAATACTGGCAGGCTGGAGACTGCTGTGCTTTCATTACCTATTTTTTTTCCCCAGAAAAATCTCCTGACATTTTAATCAGGGAGCTACCGCTTAAAGATTTCTTCTTCTTTTTTGGCATATAGCTACGAGCAAAAGAATGTACTGTTTGTAGGCAATATGCCATACCAGTAACAGCCTCAATGCCATATAGATTTAATGTGACAGTCTGAAAAGCAACAGCACAAATTCATGTTAAGATTTGTTTCAAAGCAAAAAACTGCTTTTTAGCTTATAGAATTCCTGCTGGCTAAATAAAATGAGGTCCGTGGGCTTGCTTCCCTACTCGAATGTATGACTTCAATTAAATCTAATGGTAGCTTTGGTTATTCACTGAAGGAAGAATGGATGCCTAATATTGACGCCCACCATGTAGAATTCATTAACCGATGAAGCAAAGATTTATGAATCAATTGAAAGAGCACATCTTGCCTATACAATCCTCTTGGGTAGATTTGCACCATACGTACAATAAGACCAGCATCTAGGAGGATTCATTTGTGATTAGCTGAACATTCTTTTGTAAGACACAATGCATATTAGACTGATACAGAAATCCGTGGAGAGCTGAGAGAGTGCATTTGTTCTGCTGGCAAAAACATTTGGGTTTACATGGCTGATTGATAAGAATCATGTTGTCTTTTGGTTTCAACGATACACTACTGTAGCCATATACTGTTACATGAGTGACAGTACTCATGGTATCATTCTTTGGAAGTCAGTCAGCTTCTTTTAAAAAGTACCCAGCATTGAACATCAGTCAGGATGAGATGTTGGTTGGAATTGTTATGTTTTTTATTTATTTATTTTGTCCAATACACAATGAGGGTTTTAGTGGGTATATATAGTATAGTAAAATACATGATGAAGGTTATAGAGGAGATACTCATAGTAAAATATATCTATGAAAGAATAGAAAAGAAGGTATAGTAATAGAACATATCAATGAAAGAATAGAAGAAGACATATAGGAATAGAAGAAAGGTATAGGAGATATAGGAGAGCAATAGGACAGGGGACGGAAGGCATTCTAGTGCACTTGTACTCGCCCCTTACTGACCTCTTAGGAATCTGGATAGGTCAACCATAGATAATCTAAGGGTAAATTGTTGGGGGTTTCGGGATGACACTATGGAGTCTGGTAATGAGTTCCACACTTCTAAATCATCTAATTTCCAGAATTTCAATTTGGTATTTCTTGGCAAATACATGTTGTAAATCTGGGGTAGCTTATATATTTTTCTGCAGCCCATCATTTTTGTGAATTTTTTTTTTTCAAATTACAGGTTGTAACAAAGACAATATGTGCTCTCGTGTTTCTCTTAAAGAGTCTTCCCAACATGGCATCCTGATGTCACTTCTGCTTTTGACATTATAGTACAATTGTTTGCTTGTTTGCTTGTTTGCTTGCTTGCTTGCTTGCTTGCTTGCTTGCTTGCTTGCTTGCTTGCTTGCTTGCTTGCTTGCTTGCTTGCTTGCTTGCTTGCTTGCTTGCTTGCTTGTTGCTTGATTGATTGATTGATTGATTGATTGATTGATTGGTTTTTTTATGCCCCCCTTCTCCTTAGACTCAGGGCGGCTTACAACATGTTAGCAATAGCACTTTTTAACAGAGCCAGCATATTGCACCCATAATATGGGTCTTCATTTTACCCACCTCGGAAGGATGGAAGGCTGAGTCAACCTTGAGCCGGTGATGAGATTTGAACCACTGACCTGCAGATCTAGCAGTCAGATTTAGTGGCCTGCAGTACTGCACTCTACCCACTTTGCCACCTAGGTTCATAATGTTGGATATTTTGGAAGAACTGATCTGAATGTCTAACCCAGTGGTCACAGCTGACTTTGCAACATCCTTTTTCATTAATTCCTTCAAATCAGGCCGAAGCCATTTTAGTTGGGGTCTTTGGCTGGCCACACTTTATGCTATTTTAAAATGCATTCTTAGCTGTGGGAATTTGGGAGAGGTAGTTGCATGAGGGATGTCTGCATGTAGCCATAACAAATTCTTTCTAGATTGTCAAGGTCATCCTTTGCCTTTGCACTTCTGCACCTCCATGGAAGGCGATGGGAGTTGCTGCCAAGTTGGCAGATGAAGATTGGTCAATGTGATGGACCTGGGGGTGTCAGGACAAGGGCTTGAACTTTCAACTGTATGGAGAAATATTCCAAATTGCAGAAAGGGAGAAGAATTGTAAAACTGCTTAGTCACGGTGAATATGCAAATTGTAATGTAATTTGATTGGCTGACAATAGTATATATACATAATGCACCTTTGCATAGGTGTGGCTTGTGGCTCGGCTTGAAAGTATTGTGGCTTAGTATGGTTTAGAGTGGCCTGTGAATTAGTATGGCTTGTGGAAGCTGAAGACTTGTAGCTGAATATTGTAACTGAGAATAGTAGATAGCGAATTGTGAGTACTTTATATAGTAACTGCTAGAGAGATAGATTCAATGTAAATGTAAATAGTTAGTGTAGGTTTGCTATGAAAGAAGTAAATATTTTCCTAAGAAACTCTGCAGTACTTATCTTCAAGAAACTCTGCAGTAAGTATCTTCAAGAAACTCTGCAGTAAGTATATTCAATTGTCTTCAAGACAAAGGTTCCTAATATCCTGGTCTGAAGCAGGCTGGTTAGCTGCTTTGGCATCTGGAGTGGGCTAGCTTCTGCAAAATGTTACTCCAACACCTGACACCTACCGTTGTAGAAGCCAGCATCTACACAGTATTAGTTCATCCTAGAAATGCTAAAAAATAGTTTGATCTGTTTTGTATTGGGATCGGATATCCCCAAGAAAAGAATATCAGATTGAGAAATCCAAAAAACTTCTCAGGAATGATCTAATACATTTTTCTCAAGAAAATTACATGGTCATAAACATAGTGTTTCCAAAAATCAACCTGAAACCTAACCATGGTGTAAATGAACTTTGATAGGTCCCTCTGATTTTGCCTGTAATTTTATCCTCAACCCATCAGCAGGACAGTTTTAGGTTGTCCATATCTGCTGGTGTTGAAATAGTATACATGGGGCTAACTTTGAAAAGTGTTCAGAAACTTCAAATCATCCAAAATGCAGCCGCGCGACCAGTATTGGGCCTTCCGAGGCATGCCCATATCTCAAGATCACTCCATGGACTGCACTGGCTGCTGATTGATTTCCGGACACAATTCAAAGTGTTGGTTATGACCTATAAAGCCCTACATGGCATAGGACCAGATTATCTCTGAGACCGCCTTCTGCCGCACGAATCCCAGCATCCGGTGAGGTCCAACAGAGTTGGTCTTCTCAGAGTCCCATCAACCAGACAATGTCGGCTGGTGGGGCCTAGGGGAAGAGCCTTCTCTGTGGGGGGCCCAGCCCTCTGGAACCAGTTCCTCCCAGAGATTCGCACCGCCCCCACCCTCCTTGCTTTCTGAAAAAGTTTGAAGACTCATCTTTGCTGCCAGGCCTGGGGCCATTAGATCTCTCCTCCACTGACCAATTAATGTGTTTAGAATAAATTATTGATTGAGTGAATGATAATTGAATGATTTGAGTTTTTAGGATTTTTTTAAAAGTCCTTTAACAGTTATTAATTGGATCAAATTGTTTTATTATGTATTCTGTGTTTGTTGTGACCCGCCCCGAGTCCACGGAGAGGGGTGGCATACAAATCCAATAAATAAATAAATGAATAAATGAACGAACGAATGAATGAATGAATAAATAAATAAATAAATAAATACCCTTTAATTTAATAACAAGTGACTGATAGCAGGTCCTATGGGTGCTCGTGGTTGATGATCCTGGTAAATCTACATTTTCTTTCTCTCCATGTAGATACAGCTGCTATTTTCCATTGCTTCTGAAGCCTGACATGTAGGCAGTTTCTAGATATGCAGAGGGGTAGCATTGCAGAAGAATTTGAAACCCATGCTCGTCTATATGATAAACACAGAAATAAGCAGAAATGGAGGAGAGAGATGCAAAGGCCTCATCCAAGACCCTGTGGCCTTCTCTCCCACCCCTGTAATGTTTATTAAGGACAGGAGTGAAATGTTTCCTTTTGACCCCTCAAGGACTACTGTCTGTAAAGAACAGCTGCAGCGAGTTACTCATGCTTCAGTTTGCTTGTAACCTTAAACATGCAGAGCTGAGCCAATGTAAGTGTATTTTAATGCAGTAACCCAATAACTTGAAGCCTCTCTGTTAAGGCATCAACCTTTTTTCTCCTCCCACTCCTTCTGCAATTCTCTTTTAGCATTCTTGTAACATGCTTTCCATCTTATTTCAGTGTTTTCTGCACTGAGTTAAAATGGTGCAAATATGGAGCATTGGACAAACTGCCTCTTTGCTGCCGCGCTCAGGGGAAGTTGATGGAACAACTCAGCAAAGAGGAAAGGCCTATGGAGGCCTCTGCCCAAGCTTGTGGGGAAATTTATCAAGCAACCCTTCTGGTTAGCTTTAGCCGTTCAAAGTTATGCTGATGTGAGGATGCATTCAAACAAATGTTGCCACAAAAGAAGAACTACACACGTTTTTCTACTTATTGAACCACTTTAGTTGGAGTGGGATGGGAGGAGTATTTATTTTATTTATTTATTTATTTTGTCCAATACATTTAGTTTAATGAGATTAACCATGTAGAATATATATCAAAGAAAGGAAAGGAAGGAAAGGAAGGAAGGAAGGAAGGAAGGAAGGAAGGAAGGAAGGAAGGATAAGAGTGATGATATAAGAATAAAATGCAATACATCAGTGGAGGATATAGGAAGAGATATATGAGTGGAAGAAAAGAAAAGTACTTTGTAACAATCATCCATCTAAACTTTTATTCTTCCATATTATGCATTAAGAGCTTGCATCAGATTCAACAACAAAAAATTCTTATCCATGTCAAATTTGGTACCTACTTTTTTCGGCATCCTAAAATGAAAGGATTGAAATAGAACATCAATTTTCAAAATACAGTGGTACCTCTACTTATGAACTTAATTTGTTCCATGACCAGGTTCTTAGGTAGAAAAGTTTGTAAGAAGAAGCAATTTTTCTCGTAGGAATCAATGTAAAAGCAAATAATGTGTGTGATTGGGGAAACCACAGGGAGGATGGAGGCCCTGTTTCCTCCCAGGAGATTCTTAGAGAGGTCCTACAGAGGCTTCTCCTCCCTTTTCCAGCCCTGTTTCCTTCCTCCCAGGAGATTCCTAGAGAGGCCCCACAGAGGCTTCTCCCTGCCTTTTCTGTCCCTGTTTCCTCCCAGGAGATTCCTAGAGAGGCCCCTCGGAGGCTTCTCTCTGCATTTCCGGTTACAGTTTCAGAGGTTCGGGTTTGTAAGTGGAAAATGGTTCTTGAGAAGAGGCAAAAAAATCTTAAACACCCAGTTCTTATCTAGAAAAGTTCGTAAGTAGAGGCGTTTGTAGGTAGAGGTACCACTGCACTGTGTATTTTCGGAGTATAAGACGCACCTCCCCCCCCTTAAAAGAGGCTGAAAATTTGGGTGTGTCTTATACTCTAAATGTAGTTTTTTCAAAGCTCTTTTTTTCCAGACCTATTGAGATGCTAATGATCTTCCCGGTTCTTCCAGACTTGCACACTTGTTTCATTGCTATTCCCTCCGAAAAAGGTTTCTTTTTAACTATAACCAGGGGATAAAATGATGTGCTAAAGCTGACCAAACTAAGGATGCTAGCTAGATGAATACCTGGTAGTTTTTCCCTCCTATTTTCCTACCCAACAACTAAGGTGTGTCTTATACTCTGGTGCATTTTATAATCTGAAAAATCCAGTAAATGCTGCTTCCTTATATCTGTAATTTCTTCCCATTTCAACAGAGGAAATCTCCTTCAAACTTGGCAGCATCCTCCATTGCCTTCACTGGAATTACTTTCCAATATAAGGGATGTCACACATCAATCGGCATCAATGTCTACTTTATAGCTCCAATGCTAGTATTAGGCAGGAATCACTCAGACTTTTCTCCTTCCATTAGGATTTTCAAAGGTTAATGATTTCTCTCCCCTTCCTTTTTTTAAAAAAAAAGCTCAACAATTTTAAAGCTCTATATAACCAAGACTGCAAGATGGCAAGAGAAATAGGAAATATGTTATGCAGACATTAACTTGTAAGTTAATGTCTGCATAACATATTTTTTATTTCCTATTTATTTAGGGTTAGGGTTACCATCACCAATCCTTCTCCTTTTTGACAGAACGTCTCTTATTTTTTAACTTTATCTCACCCCGAGGACTCTGTACTACAGTAGAGTCTCAGTTATCCATCCTTCGGATATCTGACACTGGATTACCAGATGTCATGGCCAGTGTTCCCTCTAATTTTTTTGGAGGGTGGGCGGAAAAGTATAGTGTCTGAGCGGCAGTCCCTTCGGGACTGGGCGGCACAGAAATAATTAATAAATAAATAAACAAACAAACAAACAAATAAATGAAAAACCCACCCTGGTTTGCCTCAGAGAATTTCAAAATAAAATACTGTACTGTGTGTCTATAACAGTGAGCTCATAATAGGGCAACTCTATCAATATCAAAATGCCACTTAAATAGTTGAGCTAGTTTCAAAATAGATTTTGATTTTCTTTCTCTCTTCCTTACTCCCATTCTTTTTCTTTCTCTTTTCCTTCCTCTCTTTTTTCTATCTGTTTCTCTCTCTTCCTCTCTTCCTCTCTCTCTCCTTCCCTCTCACTCTTTCCCTCTCGGCTTCTGGGCAGGTTTGGAAAACTCTGAGTTGATGATGATTTTTAAGTGAGTGATTGCTCACTGCTCAGCTTAGAGGGAACTATGGTCATGGCTGCTTGGGGGCGTGGCTGTAGGCATTTCCGTGCCCCCAGACTCGCCCCTAAACATGACAGCTAAGACAGGGAAGCAAGAGAGAGAGAGAGAGACAGGGACAGAAGTGAAAGAGAGGGGGGAGGAGACGGGGATGGAAGCAGGAGAGAGAGAGAGAGAGAGGGATGGAAGCAGGTGAGCGAGTGAGTGAACAAGAGCCTGGGATGGAAGCAGGTGAGAGAGAGAGAGAAAGACAGCCAAGGAGGAAAGCGAGAGAGAAAGAGAGAGAGAGAGAGAGAGAGAGAGAGAGAGACGAGGTGTATACAGTATATATATACTGTAGAGTCTGGATTATCCAACATTTCGGCTATCCGACTATCAACCCGCCTGTTTATGTCAGATAATTGGGACTCTAATGTATTTTCATTCCACATAAATCAAATAACTTTAGGCACTGTTTTTCCTCCCATTACTTCATCCTTGTAATATCATAGTTTAGTCAGGAGATGGCTCCAATGGTCTTCTGAAATCAGAAATCTGCAGGCTTCTTGCTTTATGTTTATTTACTGGAAGTAATTCATTTGATCCTGGTAAGGCTTCTGGGTATTCTTCCTGGGTTGCAATTCATTGTTGACACAGATTCCAGGGTATTTTATGATGGCCTTCACTGATGATTACATTTACTTGATGCATTACTTTATAAACTGAGAGCTCGATTGCTCAGCCTGACATTTTTTGACAAGGTAGTTGTCAGACATATAATGAGGGCTGTGAATCTTTCTTGTTTGGATGATAGGAATCTCTTCCTAATAATGTAAGACATACTGTACCTTGGTGTGACCTCAGATTGCTGTTCCCCACACTGCAGTCCAGTAATCTCAGACAGTCCTCATAGACTGGTTCCTGGAAACATGACTAAAAGTCTCTGAAGGGAAAGGCATTATATCACTCAGGTGTATGGAAAGCAGCTTTTCATAGCGTGACAACCTCTAGAAATGTTGGGGCAGCGTGTAGTTAGGAAATCTCCAGAACTTAGGACATTTGGAGGACAATAGGTGGGGGAAGGATGATGATAAGGTCTGGCAAAATGAAGATTGTGTTAGAATAAAAAACCAGCTTTGTTTATGCTGTGTTTAGGGCAGAATTTGAATGGATGGTTGGGTGGTTGAGTGATAGACGGATGAGAGAAAGGGAGAGGGAGGGGAGAAAGACAGGCAGACAAATAGACAGATATGAGAACAGTATTGGGTTCCTACCGGTATGGGCCACATTTTAGCTCCAGTAGGGAAAATGGAGTTACATGAGCAGCTCCCGTCTCCAGCGCACACACATGCGTGTCCATACGTGTGTGTGTGTGTGTACTCTCTCTCTCTCTCTCTCACACACACACACACGGACGCACAAACAGCAGAGCCATTGCTTCAAGGGGAGCAGCTTCTCCCATCTTTCCAAGAGAGCACCTCTGCTGATGGGCTGCTCCCCATCAGCAGAGGTGACTGAAGACTTGAGGAAAGACTCCCCAAGTCTTTCAGTGCAGCTGAGTACAGTGGTATCTCTACTTAACGCCCTCATCACCTCGAGATTCGACTACTGTAATGCTCTCTACATGGGGCTACCCTTGAAAAGTGTTCGGAAACTTCAGATCATGCAGAATGCAACTGCGAGAGCAATCATGGGCTTCCCCAGGTATTCCCATGTCACTCCAACACTCCGCAGTCTGCATTGGTTGCCGATCAATTTCCAGTCACAATTCAAAGTGGTGGTTATGACCCTTCATGGCATCGGATCAGAATATCTCCAGGACCGCCTTCTGCTGCAAGAATCCCAATGACCGATTAGGTCCCACAGAGTTGGCCTTCTCCGGGTCCCGTCGACTAAACAATGTCATCTGGTGGGTCCCAGAGGAAGAGCCTTCTCTGTGGTGGCCCCGACCCTCTGGAACCATCTCCCCCCAGAGATTAGAACTGCCCCCGCCCTCCTTGCCTTCCGTAAACTCCTTAAAACTCACCTCTGCCGTAAGGCATGGGGGAATTGAGGCATTCCCCCTCCCTCCCCCGGGCCTATATAATTTATGTATGGTATGACTGATTTAATAATGGGATTTGTAAATGTTTTTTAAATTTATTAGATTTGTTATGAATTGTCTTATTGTATGCTGTGAGCCGCCCCGAGTCTACGGATAGGGGCGGCATACAAATCTAATAAAGTAAATTAATTAATTAAGAACGCCTCTACTTAAGAACTTTTCTAGATAAGAGCCAGGTGTTCAAGATTATTTTGCCTCTTCTTGAGAACCAGTTTCTATTTAAGAACCCGAGCCCAGAAAAATTTCCCAAGAAATTAGGGAGCAGCACAAAGGCCCGGCCAGTTTCCTGCCATTCCCCCTTTAATCCCAACCATCTCGGGCTTTTCTGGGCTACCAGAGGAGCCTTTCAGTGGTGCTTAAAGAGGCTTTGGCAGCCCAGAGCGAACGAAGCATTTTCCTTTCTCTGGGCACTTGGAGAGGGAATAAACCTCTACCAGCACCCAGAGGAAATAAACGTCCCCTTCGCTCTGGGCAGTGACTGTCCTCCTCCTCTTCTTCCTCCTCCTCCTCCCACCCAAATTCTGCGCTTTTATTTCTTTCCTAATGGGTTTGCATGCATTATGTGCTTTTCAATTGATTCCTATGGAAAAAATTGCTTCTACTTACAAACTTTTCTACTTAAGAACCTGATCACAGAACAAATTAAGTTCGTAAGTAGAGGTACCACTGTATTTGGCTTTTGAGCTGGCCTGGTTTCCTCCTCCACCTTGGGGGTGCTTCCCCTCCTCTCCCGACTGCCCCTCCATGTTGCTGTGGTGAGAGTGTCTAATCAGAGCACACTATCCTTTAACCCAAGCACTGAAAATAGAGTCCTTGCCATCTCCCCAAGCCAGAAGAAGCAGTTAAAGTCAGAGACCACTAGGCTCTCCAACACGAGCAAGAAAATAGAGCTCCTTTTTTCAGGTGGTGTGAAGTGGAGTTTAATGCTAAACCAGAACAGGTGGTGGCCTGGTGCATGCTGCTGCTTCTAGTTGGGAAGAGGCAGCTCGGCGGAGCCACTGGGCTTGCTCTCTCCTTCCTTGGGTGAATCTGGTAGGAAGGGGCTTCCTTAGCAGACTTAATTGCCAGGCTTGAGGAGGGCAAAAGGTGGAGTTGTTGCCTAAAAGTGGAGAGCTGCCTTGAGAGCATCCTTCTTCGGGCAGGGGAGAAGAAGAGCTGTAGTCCCCCTCTTCCTGTGGCTCCTGCCCAGCACTCTCTCTTCTTTCTCTTTCCACTGGTTTACCAGTCCCAGAGAGCTCATTCCCACAGTGGTTCCTTTTCTTACCTCTAGGCAGCTATGCTGACTTTGTCCTCAAAGGCTGCTCTGCGCCTTTTGATCTTTCTTGGATGCTGAGAAAAGCAACCCTGTGTAGGGACCGAGCCTGCTGCTGAATGTGGAAGCTTAGAGGCTTCTTTTCCTCCCAGCCACTGGCTCAGGACACCCAAAACTCACCTTCTGTGCATGCTCAGAAGAAAAAAGCTGGGGGGGAAATTCCCCCACTTAAAAAAAAAGTTCAAAAAGAGTGTTTAATTTTTTAAAAAATAGCAGCACCCACAGACCAGCACCAACCGATCCAGTTAAGTGGCGGCGGCGTGACATCACCAGCAGGCCATTACAGGTTCAGGCGAACCGGTCTGAACCAGAAGGAATTCACTCCTGTTTCAAACCCATTGGCAAAAGACAAAGAATCAACAAATATTAGGTCAATTGGACATACTGTATCTGGGTATAGATGCCCTGGCACAGATGACATATGCCTTTCATACTGACCACTGTAAGATACTCTATGTTCGTCTGTCTCTGAAGACTATCCAGAAGTTTCAATTGGTACAAAATACAGCCGTTTGTTTGTTTGTTTGTTTGTTTGTTTGTTTGTTGGACTTATAAGCTGCCCTTCCCCAAGGACTCAGGGCGGCTTACAACATATAAAAAAATACAAAGACCAATGCAAAAAAAGTCCCTGCTTTCAGAAAAAGTTGCTAGTGGGATATAAGATTCTTGTTCAGCAACTTTAGTTTAGAATAACCTGCTCCAAGCAGGAGAAGAGCAATGTGTTACTTGCTAAATTCTTCAAGGATAAAATTGCTGCAATCAATTGAAATTTAACACTGGAGGTACAGTTATCTAAGTGCAAGTGGCACAAGTTTTGTGCAATAAATATCTAACTGCAGACTTTCTTTTCTCAATAACTTTCTCAATAATTATTGCTATACTAACTGGGATTTTATGCCTCTGTAAAAATACTTAAAATGCCAAGATATGATGTCATATACTGACTCAGAAGCTGAGGTGAATTCACATGCTACGAGCTAGATCATTTAGCAGCTAGATCATCTTTAGCAAGCCCCAGATGGCCATCTGAAATAAAAACATTAACAACTTTATCTTCAGGGTGTCATAAGGATTTTTGGTAAGATAAAGACTGTGAAATTCTGCAAACTTTTAAAGCACTATATTGTGGACAGTGCTGGCTCATAAAAAGATAATAGTAAAAGAATCCCGGTGGTTTTTACTCCTCTAGGTAAAATTGCAGTGGTACCTCTACTTATGAACTTAATTCGTTCCGTGACTAGGTTCTTAAGTAGAAAGGTTTGTAAGAAGCAATTTTTCCCACAGGAATCAATGTAAAAGCAAATAATTTGTGTGATTGGGGAAACCACAGGGAGGGTAGAGGCCCTGTTTCCTCCCAGGAGATTCCTAGAAAGGTCCCATGGAGGCTTCTCCCCACCTTTTCTGGCCCTGTTTCCTCCCAGGAGATTCCTAGAGAGGCCCAGCAGAGGCTTCTCCCTGCCTTTTCCGGTTACAGTTTTGGAGGCTCAGGTTTGTAAGTGGAAAATGGTTCTTGAGAAGAGACAAAAAAGTTAAGTTGTCTAGAACAATAATAAAAAATAAGTCTAATAATTGGAACATTCTATAGACATTTATGATTATTGACCTACTTCCGTGCATCCAGTTTGAGCAACTGATTAGCACAAGAAAATAAAATTCTGCCCCTGCTTTTACCTCTAACGCCCAGCAATTTGCCTCCTTGCAGTTAGTTTCACTTTCAGTTTAGCATATGGCCGGCTGGCCTGCCTCAAATCAGCTGAGGGTGAGGAAGCTAATAATTAGTTGCTTGGCTTAACTGGCTCTGTTCTGTTTGTTACAAGGAGGTAAATTGCTGGGAGGCAGAGGCCAAAGGGTGGGGGTGGTTGGGTGATGTACATTAGCTGTATAAGACAAACCCAACTTTTCACCCTCTTTTGGTGGGTAAAAAGTGTGTCTTATACTCTGAAAAATACAGTAACTGATTATCTGCAGAGAATGAAATTATTTCAGCAACATTAAGAGGTGCTATATATCCAGATAGTGAACATTATGGATCCCTTAATAGACTTTTTTTCCACTTCAGATTTTCTGATAGCAACTGTACAGCCACCAATAAATACTTTGTTATTTTCCTAAAGCAACAAGAGGAAAGATTATACTAGATAATATAGCAACTCTGCCTCTTTCACTGATTCTAAAATTGTAATTGTATACAATGCCAAATACAGTGGAACCCCGACATACGAGCAGCTCTACTTACGAGCTACTCGAGATACGAGCTGGGAGAGTAGAGAAATTTTTGTTCGACTCACGAGCTTCCATTCGGGATACGAGCCGAGAAGAGCCGGCCTGGCTTGCTTTGCTTCCCAGCTGATGCAGAGCCGAATAAAGCGTCACGCCCCTCTGATGCTTTCGGCGGCTTCCGAAGCGATGCTGGGCTCTTTTGCCGCCAAAAGCGTCAGGGGGGCGTGACGCTTTATTCGGCTCTGCATCAGCTCGGAAGCAAAGCAAGCCAGGCCGGCTCTTCTCAGTATCCAGCTCTTGGTGAGTCCTTGGCTTCTGCTGGGGGTGCAGAAGCGGGCGGGGGAGGGGGCAAAAAAACCGCCCAGACAAGCACTTGCTGCGAGGCGGGCGGGGGGGGGCGGCAAAAAAAAACGCCCGGACAAGCACTTGCTGCGAGGCGGGCGGGGGGGAGGGGGCAAAAAAAACGCCCGGACAAGCACTTGCTGCGAGAGGGGGGGGGCGGCAAAAAAACGCCCGGACAAGCACTTGCTGCGAGGCGGGCGGGGGGGAGGGGGCAAAAAAAACGCCCGGACAAGCACTTGCTGCGAGGCGGGCGGGGGGGGGGCATTCACCCACCCGGACAACGCCCGGACAACGCCGGAGCGCTACCGCCGCCGCCGCTGCGGGGAGAGGCGGGCATTCACCCGCCCGGACAACGCCGGAGCGCTACCGCCGCCGCCGCCGCTGCGGGGAGAGGCGGGCATTCACCCGCCCGGACAACGCCGGAGCGCTACCGCCGCCACCGCTGCGGGGAGAGGCGGGCATTCACCCGCCCGGACAACGCCGGAGCGCTACTGCCGCCGCCGCCGCTGCGGGGAGAGGCGGGCATTCACCCGCCCGGACAACGCCGGAGCGCTACCGCCGCCGCCGCGGAGCGCTACCACCGCCAGAGGGGCTCCTCCGGAGGGGCGCACGGGGAAGGGCTTGAGCTGCCGCCTTCTCCTTTCCCCGTGGGAGCACCTGAGTCAGAGGTCTTGCCGGGCCGATTGCCGAGTGGGGGCGGGGCGCGGAAGGAGGCGAAGGCGCTGCCGCACCGGCCCCCTCAGGCCGCTCCGTCCCTCTCCAAAGACACCCTTGGCCATTACAGATCTGGCAGCCCCGGTCGAAGGGAAAGTTCCTCCGTTCCGCTCCAGAGCCGCCGACCCGGGCCCTCCAAGGCGCAGTGGGTGTGCGGGGGAAGCTGAGGGAATCCACCGGACTCTGCCTCCGGCTGCAGCTTCCTCTCCAATTGGTCCTGGAACGTGAGGAATAAGTTTCTTTCTTTATTTCTCCACCCTTCAACCTTCTCCTCAGAGGCTTCCTCCCATATGTGCCTCACGCAGCTTCGCAGCCTCGTTTTTCCTTCGAGGGGTTTGTGTGTGCCTTTCATTCTTTCAGCCACCCTTATTCCTCACGTTCCAGGATTCCCTGCCTTTTATTCTTTCAGCCACCCGTATTCTTTACGTTCCAGGATTCCCTGCCCTTCATTCTTTCAGCCACCCGTATTCTTTACGTTCCAGGATTCCCTGCCTTTTATTCTTTCAGCCACCCGTATTCATTACGTTCCAGGATTCCCTGCCTTTTATTCTTTCAGCCACCCGTATTCTTTATGTTCCAGGATCCCCTGCAGCGCAGTCAGCCGGAGCCCCTTTAGCGCCCTGAGGACGCACCTGACTTCGGGCGGGAGGCTGGCAAAAGGCGCCCCGCTCGGAAACCTGGACCGGATCTCCCGTTTGGTTTGCGCAGGGGAGACCAATTGGAGAGGAAGCTGCAGCCGGAGGCAGAGTCCGGTGGATTCCCTCAGCTTCCCCCGCACACCCGCACACCCACTGCGCCTTGGAGGGCCCGGGTCGGCGGCTCTGGAGCGGAACGGAGGAACTTTCCCTTCGACCGGGGCTGCCAGATCTGTAATGGCCAAGGATGTCTTCGGAGGGGGACGGAGCGGCCTGAGAGGGCCGGTGCGGCAGCGCCTTCGCCTCCTTCCGCGCCCCGCCCCCGCTCGGCAATCGGCCCGGCAAGACCTGCCTCTGACTCAGGTGCTCCCACGGGGAAAGGAGAAGGCGGCAGCTCAAGCCCTTCCCCGTGCGCCCCTCCGGAGGAGCCCCTCTGGCGGTTGTCCGGGCGGGTGAATGCCCGCCTCTCCCCGCAGCGGCGGCGGCGGCGGTAGCGCTCCGGAGTTGTCCGGGCGGGTGAATGCCCGCCTCTCCCCGCAGCGGCGGCGGCGGCGGTAGCGCTCCGGCGTTGTCCGGGCTTCTCACTGCCGCCTCAACAACAGCCACGGGAGGGGAGTCGCTGGAGCTGCCCCCGGACTTTCCACAAGCCCAATGCCGCCAGCTCACATGCCCACCTCTCCCCGCGGCAGCGGCGGCGGCGGTGGCGGTAGTGCTGCCCGGCGAGGAGGAGGAGGAGCTGGGCTCCGGAGGGGCGCACGGGGAAGGGCTTGAGCCGCCGCCTTCTCCTTTCCTGCTGCTGTTGTTTCTCGCCGCAGCCTCGCGTGCTGCTTATCCCTCGCTGAGGCGAGAGAGCCGCGGGGCAAACAGCCGGCACCGGGCGCAGCCTTTTGCGAGGGAAGCCACCGACGCAGCAGGAAAGGAGAAGGCGGCGGCTCAAGCCCTTCCCCGTGCGCCCCTCCGGAGCCCAGCTCCTCCTCCTCCTCGCCGGGAAGCACCGGGCATGTGTTTTAAAACATCGGAGCCGGCATGGGGAGGCTTTTAATCAGCCCCCGAGCCCCGAACCCGGACTCGGGGGTTGATTGAGAGCCTCCCCATGCCGGCTCCGATGTTTTAAAAGACACGCGCGGCTTTTCTGCTGCCTCCTAAAGCGGGGAAGTTCGCCAGGAGGCAGCAGAAAAGCCGCGCGTGTGTTTTAAAACATCGGAGCCGGCATGGGGAGGCTTTTAATCAGCCCCCGAGCCCCGAACCCGGACTCGGGGGTTGATTGAGAGCCTCCCCATGCCGGCTCCGATGTTTTAAAAGACACGCGCGGCTTTTCTGCTGCCTCCTGGCGAACTTCCCCGCTTTAGGAGGCAGCGGAAAAGCCGCGCGTGTGTTTTAAAACATCGGAGCCGGCATGGGGAGGCTTTTAATCAGCCCCCGAGCCCCGAACCCGGACTCGGGGGTTGATTGAGAGCCTCCCCATGCCGGCTCCGATGTTTTAAAAGACACGCGCGGCTTTTCCGCTGCCTCCTAAAGCGGGGAAGTTCGCCAGGAGGCAGCAGAAAAGCCGCGCGTGTGTTTTAAAACATCGGAGCCGGCATGGGGAGGCTTTTAATCAGCCCCCGAGCCCTGAACCCGGACTCGGGGGTTGATTGAGAGCCTCCCCATGCCGGCTCCGATGTTTTAAAAGACACGCGCGGCTTTTCTGCTGCCTCCTGGCGAACTTCCCCGCTTTAGGAGGCAGCGGAAAAGCCGCGCGTGTGTTTTAAAACATCGGAGCCGGCATGGGGAGGCTCTCAATCAACCCCCGAGTCTGGGTTAGGGGCTCGGGGGCTGATTAAAAGCCTCCCCATGCCGGCTCCGATGTTTTAAAACACACACGCGGCTTCTTTGCTGACTCCTGGCGAACTTCCCCGCTTCAGCCGACGTCTTTTCCCCTCAGCCCTCGTGCTTGCACGCATTAATCGCTTTTACATTGTTTCCTATGGGAAACAATGTTTCGACATACGAGCTGTTCGACGTGCGAGCCTCCTTCCGGAACCAATTAAACTCGTAAGTCGGGGTTCCACTGTAACTTGCATTCAGTTCAAGAGGCTTAGCAGCAAGTAAATAGATATCAGATTGCAGTCCAAAGCTCTAATTTTATAAATAGTTATGTTAGCAACACATAGTCAAGCTACCAGGAATAGCGAACAGTCCGGAAGATAGGCTCAAGATACAGAAGGATCTTGACAGACTTGAACATTGGCCACTATCTAACAAAATGAAATTCAATGGTGAAAAAGTAAGGTTCTACATTTAGGCAATAAAAACAAAATGCACAGGTACAGTATATGTGGTACCTTGCTCAATAGCAGTGACTGTAAGAGGGATCTTGGAGTCCTAGTGGACAATCACTTAAATATGAGCCAGCAATATGCTGCAGCTGCCAAAAAAGCCAACACAATTCCAGGCTGCATAATAGAATCAAGATCATGTGAAGTGTTAATATCACTTTTTAATGCCTTGGTAAGGCCACACTTGGAATATTGCATTCAATTTTGGTCATTACGATATAAAAAGATGTTGAGACTGTAGAAAAAGCAACAAAGACATTTAGGGGACTAAAGAATAAAACATATAAAGAACTGTCGTTGGAACTGGATATGTCTGGTCTTATGAAAAGAAGGATTGGGGTGACGTGATAGCAGTATTCCAATATCTCAGGGGTTGCCACAAAGAAGAGGGAGTCAAACTGTTATCCAAAGCACCTGAAGGTAGAACAAGAAGCAACAAGTGGAAACTAATCAGGGAGAGAAGCAACTTAGAACTAAGGAGAAATTTCCTGAAAGAAACTTACCTCCAGAAGTTGGGAATGCTCCAACACTGGAAGTTTTTAAAGAAGAGATTAGGTAACCATTTGTCTGAAGTGGTGTACAGTTTCCCCCCTAAAAGAGGGAGAAAATGTTGGTCGCCTTACACATCAAATACAGACAATTTCTGTATTTGATGTATAATTTCTGTATTTGATGTATAAGGCTGTTCTGAAGCCCTGCCCCCATATCCAATTTTTGCAAAAAAAAATGGGCACATTTTGTCTTTCCCCAGCAGTCAGGAGCTCCCTGTAGGCTTCCCAGAACCTTTGCCCATCCCATTTTTTCCAAAAACGGGTGAAAAATTGTCAATTTTTTTTACAAAAAAGGGGGGGGGGGGTTGCCTTCTTCTTACCCCATCTAGCATGACTGGAGGAGGAACTCTGGGAGTTGAGGTCCACTAGTCTTAAAGCTGTCAAGTTTAAAGACCCCTGGGTTACGGATTAGGGGTGCAAGGGTCTTCAAACCTGGCAAGTTTAAGGCTTGTGGACTTCAACTCCCATTCCTGAGCTAGCATGACTGGAGAAGGAATTCTGAGAGTTGAAGTCAATAAGTCTTAAAACTGTCAAGTTTGAAGTTTGTAAAAAGTGTACATGTTTGTAAAAGGTTTTCTGGTATTTTATTAAATAATATATTGCTACACCATTTGGTTCAATAATACTTTTTTCCTTGTTTTCCATTTCTAAAATGTAGGTGTATCTTGTACTCCAGTGCATCTTATACTCTATAAAATACGGTACATATGTGTGTGCATACACATATTTATATATACATATACTAACATATACACACACAGGGTATCTATAGGGTTCTCAATACTTGCTGATGTAATAATCCATTGATAGACAATGATGGGGGGAGGGAGAGGAGAAGGAGAGAGGGAGAGGGAGGGAGGAAGGAAGAGAGAGAGGTTCATGCATATTTAAAATTGCCTTGTGAATAAAAATGTATCAATAAAAGTCCACCCGGATTACAAAAATGTGTGCCCTTTTGTTAGAAATTGAATAGTGCAAATGTTCGTGAAAGATATATGCCAGAAATACATGCTGGAAAATTATATAGAGATTTCTTCTTCTGATGTTGTATAATAATTCTTGTGGCCAGCTGTATAACATCCATTCTTAATCTCATGATACCTTCCAGGTTTTAGGGATATAAACAAGAAAAACATGTGCATCCTTAATGGAAAGTAGTATCTCTGGAGTCATATTGACAAACTTGTAATTTTCAGGCAGTGTTATCCACTGAGCGATGCGGAAGCTGGTTGCAATCCTTCTGGGAAGGGAATGTTGAGTACATTAGGAAGGCTGAAACACTCGCCTCACCTAATATCTAGGCCAGGGCTGACTCACTGCCTCGAATTCAGCATGACAGTCCAGAAATCAACTCTTAATTAGATATAGATTTCTTTTTATATTTTCTTGGATGTGTGTGTCACTATTTATTCAGTGGAGAAGAACAGAAAACAAAAGTGATACATCAACAAGAAAAAGACCTTAAGCTTAACAAAGCTTACCAGCTGAAAATGTTCCAACTGCAGTACATCCCTTCTGGTAGCTGCTGTAATCCATGAGAAGAGGATTGCTCAAGAAGAAGATGTTATGACATGAAAAAGAACAGAACACGAGAAATATTTAGCCGGAACAGGTTCAGTAGGACATATTCTTTTGAGATAAACAGACAGTGCCAGTCAAGCCTGACATCTAGTGGCCCTGTGTGTAACAGAAGAACAAATTGGACCTGATAACACTGCATGAAGTAACAGCCTGTGAATCATGTATCCACGAGAACATTAGATTTTCCTGATGCTCTCACTTGCTTCCCTCTGAGTCCTCGTTCAATCTGCCTAAGGGCCATAACAAAGAAAAAAAATTACTTCCTTAGGACCTTCTCAGTCAGAATAGAGCTAGAAGGGATCTTAGAAATCTTCTAATCCAATCCCCTGCTCAAATAGGAGACCCTATACCAGTGATGGTGAACCTTTTATTCCTCAGGGATCGAAAGAGCGTGTGCATGCACTATCAAGCATGTGTGAGTGCCCACACCCATAATTCAATGCATTGGGAGGGCGAAAATAGCTTCCCCCACCCCCCTGGAGGCCCTCTGGAGGCCGGAAATGGTCTGTTTCCCAACTTCTGGTGAGCCCAGTAGGCTCGTGTTTTGCCCTTCCCAGGCTCCAAAGGCTTTCCTGGACCTGGGGAAGGGCAAAAGCGTTCTACCCCATCCTCCCAGAGACTCACTGGAAGCCAAAAATGCCCTCCCAGAGCCTCTATGTGAGCCAAAAATCAGCTGGCCGGCACACACATGCACGTTGGAGCTGAGCTAGGGCAACGGCTCATATGCAGGCAGATATGGCTACGCGTGCCACCTGTGGCACCTATGCCATAGATTTGCCATCACTGCCCTATACCAATGATGGTGAACCTATGGCATGCAGGTACCACAGGTAGCATGTGGAGTCATATCAGAGGGTACATGAGGCATTGTCCTATGTCAGCTCCAGCGCATATGTTTGCATTGGCCAACTAATTTTCAGCCTTGGGGAAGGCTATTTCACCCTCCAAACACTTCAGGGAAACTTCCTGAAGCCCTGGAGTGAGAAAAACAGTCCATCAGGCAACCTGGAAATTCGGAAAATGGACTTCTGGTTTAACCATTGTGCTTTTTTGGCACTCTTGGGCTTCAGGAAGTTTCCTTGAACCCTCTGGAGTGCAAAAAACAGCACAATGGATAAATTGGAAGTCTGTTTTTCAGAACCTTTGGTTTGCCTGTTTTTTCACTATCTCAGGCTAAAGTGAGGCCTGTGCACATGCGCAGAGACAGGGAGGGATTCGGTGCATGCACAGGAGCAGCGCGGTGGGTGCGCATACATGGGGGGAAAGGAAGGGGTGTGGGCGCTTCCATGCATGCTAGAACATGCACGCACATCCTTTCGGCGCACAAACCAAAAAAGGTTATCTTTCTCGGCCCTATACCATTTCAGATAAGTGACTGTCTAGTCTCTTCTTAAAAATCTCCAGTGATGAAGTATTCACGACCTCTGAAGGCAAGCTGTTCCACTAGTTAATTGTCCTCAAAGTTAAGAAGTTTCTCCTTAGTTCCAGGTTATTTCTGTCCTTGATTAGTTTCCATCCATTGTTTGTTGCTTTCTTCCAAGGAGAGAAGCAACCTAGAACTAAGGAGAAACCTCCTAACAATGAGGGAAATTCTCATCTTAGAATATGTTTGTATACATAATGTTGTGGTTGGCTCTGGCCCCCTGCCCCAGGGAATGGGGAGGTGGATGCAGGGAAAATTCAACATGTCACAGGCCTGTGTTATTGCCGACAGAATCAGTCCAGAGTTTAGTTTCCTAGGACGAAGAAGAAGGTGGGAGTGACTCGGCAGAGGAGGGCTTGGCACACAGCCCAGGCAGTCAATCTCCCTTATCTTCCATTGATTCAGATGATGACATTTTGGATCCACGCAAGCGCAGAATTATGCGTAGAAGAGACCAAGTAAGAACATATTACAGGAAATAAGGGAGGCCACTTGTGTTTGGGTGGGTCTCCAGTAATTAGGGCTGCTGCTATAAATAGCAGCATGTGGATTTGGCCATTGTGGAAGAATATCTGTTGCAGTTTCGTCAGGAATCTTGTGTGGTGGGCTTTGTGGCTTTTTCATGCCTTTGAAACCAAAGCAGAGCAGCTTGTGTGTGTGTCTCCCTTCGTTGGAAGAAGAAGGGGTGTGAAGTTTCTCCCCAGCTGTGGGCTAAGTACTTAATGACTGCTTAAGGGAAATTGTACAGACTACCTGGTTGTTTTGGGAAGAGTGCTCTTTGCAATACAAAAAGAGTGCTTAGTTTATTTTGATTTTTGTGATAAAGAACATTGTTTTGAATTTTCAAACATGTGTGTGTGTGTGTGTGTGTGTGTGTGTGTGTGTGTGTGTGTGAAATTTGTATCCTTGAATTTTCGGGAGGCTCCTATCTGAGAGCCCGACAGAACACATAGGAATATCCATACTGTTGTGTATTAAGCATTTGAATCTTAGCAAGCTGCTTACGCCAAGATCTGCTTTGCCGAGCGGGAATATAAAGAGTGCTGATTGGTTCAGCCAACTCTATTTAAAGAGAGCTCTGTCGGGTTGGCCTTTTGCTGGATTCTACTACTTGTAATAAAATGCTGTTGTCACAATACTGCCTCCAGCCTCTTCAGTATGCGAACTTAACACATAATATTCTTTTAAAAGATACTGTATGTTGTCACTGTGGCTTTTAATATCTATTCCTGAACCTATGAAATCATCAGTGTAGTAACTAAACAAATGGGAAACATATGTCAGAATTGTTAACTGTTAGGCATTTATTAGAATGATTATATAATTCTTGAATTCTTATGTAATTTTCTTTTCAGAGAATCATGAAGCTGAAGCTCCATCTTTTTATCTACTCACATTTTCATGCTTTCGAACGGCTAAGTGGACAGGAGTTGGGGAAAGAACAAGAGCTCATCCCATTGTGTGGCATTCAGTACGCGGATGATACCCAGCTTTACATTTCCACCCCATGTCCAGTTAATGAAGCAGTGGAAGTGATGTGCGGTGTCTGGAGGCTGTTGGGGCCTGGATGGGTGTCAACAGACTCAAACTCAACCCTGATAAGACGGAGTGGCTGTGGGTTTTGCCTCCCAAGGGCAATTCCATCTGTCCATCCATCACCCTGGGGGGGGGGAATTATTGACCCCCTCAGAGAGGGTCCGCAACTTGGGCATCCTCCTCGATCCACAGCTCACATCTGTGGCGAGGGGGGCGTTTGCCCAGGTTCGCCTGGTGCACCAGTTGCGACCCTATCTGGACCGGGAGTCACTGCTCACAGTCACTCATGCCCTCATCACCTCGAGGTTCGACTACAGTAATGCTCTCTACATGGGGCTACCTTTGAAGAGTGTTCGGAAACTTCAGATCGTGCAGAATGCAGCTGCGAGAGCAATCATGGGCTTCCCAAAGTATGCCCATGTCACTCCAACACTACACAGTCTGCATTGGTTGCCGATCAGTTTCCGGTCACAATTCAAAGTGTTGGTTATGACCTATAAAGCCCTTCATGGCACCGGACCAGGTTCTCTGCGAGACCGCCTTCTGCCGCATGAATCCCAGCGGCCAGTTAGGTCCCACAGAGTTGGTCTTCTCCGGGTCCTTTCTCTGTGGCAGCTCCAACCCTCTCGAATCAGCTCCCCCCAGAGATTAGGATTGCCCCCACCCTCCTTGCCTTTTGTAAACTTCTTAAAACCCACTTCTGCCATCAGGCATGGGGGAACTGAGACATCTCCCCTTGCCTATGTAGTTTTGTGTATGATATGACTATGTGTATGTTTTTATATATTGGGGTCTTTTTCTTTTAAAACTTTTTAATGTAAAACTGTTATTTTAGATTTTAATTATTAGATTTGTTACCATGTATTGTTTTTATCACTGTTGTGAGCTGCCCTGAGTCTGCGGAGAGGGGCGGCATACAAATCTAATTAATAATAATAATAATAATAATAATAATAATAATAATAATAATGTTTCAAACACGGACTGCGAGTTTTCTGAGTAACATGCTCATCTCCGTAACCGCTGAGCCATCATGCCCCCACTACCCATAAATACCTGATTTCACTATCTGAATGATTGGTAGAAATATCCTCTCAAGGTTACATTTAAAGAAACAGTCCAGAATCCTAAATTACACAAAGATGTTTATTTTATAGACCAATAGCTAATCACACTTGCTCTCTTATCAATTGACAAGTAATGTTTCATCCTAAATTCTATGGGCACCTCCATGACACTTTCCATTCTATTCTATGAAAAATGGCCCTAACTCAGACTTGGTCCTGTCTTTCTGAGAGGAGTAGCTGATTTTTCAGCAACATGAAATGGCGGTGTTCTATCGAGCTCTCTGATAGAACCCTCCCGAAAATTCACAGAAAGAAATTTCAGACACACACACGTTTGAACATTCGAAACAATGTTCTTTACACTGAAAATTCAAATAAACTAAGCACTCTTTTTGTATAGCAAAGAGCACTCGTCTCCAAACAAACTGGTGATTTGTACAAGTCCCTTATCAGTTCTGAGATACTTAGCTTGCAGCTGTGAGGTAATTCACAGTCCTTCTTCTTTCACAAAGTGAAACACACTTTGCTCTGGTTTAGTTTCAAAGCGGGGGAAAATCAGCACACAAAGGTCAAAGTCAGCAAGGCAGGCACGAAACACAATGATCAGATAATCCTCCACAATGGCCAAACCCACAGGCTGCTATTTATAGCAGCCTCACTAATTACCACAGCCCCACCCAACCATAGGTGGCCTCATTTTCTTTGATAATAATCTCTCAGTTATTGCTTCCTATGCATTGCTCTCCACATGCGTGGCTGTATCATTAACTCTTGTTTCGAATCCAAGGAGGAGCTAGATAATTGATCTCCTTCTGAGCTGTCTGCCACACTCTCCTCCTCCCTGTCACTCCTGTCTTCTTGGTCAGAGGAGCCTTCATCAGCAGATTTCACCGGGAGCAAAACAGGCCTGTGGCATGTGGATGTCTCCCCCACATCCACAGTCCTTGAGGCAGGAGCTGGGCCAGAGCTAACCACAACAGGTAGTAAACCGCAGGTAATTTACAAAGCAAACCTAAACAATAAATTCCATTCCCACTGTGTGCATCTGAATAATTTCTTTGTGTATGTTGAGTACTTTGTGTATGTTGGGCTTTATTTGTAGACCTTCAGCATGGAGTAAATCCCTTAACTAAAGGCACTGAATTTGAATACCTGTATTCAAATATCCCGCATGGTACTTTTGAGCTTCAGCACTTTCCTGTCATTTCTGAATTATAGGCAGAACTTTCTATTTTAAGACCCAAAGCAAAGTGTCATGAATCAGCACAATTTACTTCAGTCCTTACATTCTGTTAACTTCACCAAGGAAGCAAATAAATTTGGAATGGACCACTAGGAACATTATATCTATCAATGGGACAGCTGCTTCATCCACAGGACATGTAGTGCATTCCAATCCATTATCCTCATACCATTTTTTATCCCAGCTGCTTTTACCCCTCCTTTGGTTGTTTCAATGAAGACTCTTTGGGGCAATTGCTTTTACAAGTGCTGCCAAATGCAGCTGTTTTCAGAAGTGTGGTTCTATTTAGTTTGCATAAAAGCAGGAAGAAGCGGCTTTTATTAAAAAAAAAATAGGGTGGAGATTTCCAGCTTTAAACTGACTGATCACATTTGCTTGTATTGGGAAATTAGAGTGGGAAAGCACCAATGGGATAATGGGAAGAAGAGGCATCCGCTGTTTTTACTTTCCCCAAAGGCAGAAGAGAATTAGGATGTTATTGTTGTTTTGCAATAGATCAGAGGTGAGTTGCTGCCAGTTTGGACTGGTTCTTTTAAAAAGGTAGTGAAAATTTATTGCAGCTCACTGAACCAGCAGTGATGACTGGTGGTCCACACTCTGAACCTGTCTTCCGGTTGCTGCAGCTTGCAAAAACCTCCCTCTGTGCTAGCACAAAGGCTTCTGCATATGCGCAGAGGGTCGTTTCTGGGTGTTTGTTCCAAGCAAAATGCACACTTCCATCATGATGCAAACCGGTAGGGAAGGTAAATGAAACTCACCCCTTCAATAGAGGCACAGGATCACAAAAACAATGGAACTGAAAATTGTACCCCAAAAATGACAACAATAGCATGGGAGTTTGCTTGGAAATGAAATTTGGCTAATGGTTTGTATATGAAAACAAACCATTGGTGTGATACTTCTCAAATTGGGTGAGTTGACTCAAACAACTCACAGAGGTATTTTTACTTTGTTTGACAGGTAGGTAGGGAGAGAGAGAGAGAGAGAGAGAGAGAGAGAGAGAGAGAGAGAGAGAGAGATTAGTGGTTCTCAACCGTTCTAATGCTGCAACCCTTTAATACAGTTCCTCATGTTGTGGTGACCCCCAGCCATAAGTGTAGTGCCAATTCTCCCAACAGAACTTTAAGCTGATTGGCAAGAAGATCAGAGGGACACGCCCACTGTAAATACCTCATTGGTCAGATTGTAAAAATAGGTTCCAAGGTGCCAGAATAGAAGCTTTAGTTCCTAACACCATGGGAAATTTGTATTTTCACATGGTCTTTGGCAACCCCTATGAAACAGTCGTTCGACCTCCAAAGGGGTCCCGACCCCCAAGTTGAGAACCACTGAGATAGATAGATAGATAGATAGATAGATAGATAGATAGATAGATAGATAGATAATACTTGCCTTGTCTCAGCTCTATTCAGACAGACAGACAGATAGACAGACAATCCCCCCAAATAGCAAAGTAGCTATGCATGGTTCTAAAAAAAAGTTAAATAGGTTTACTGGTGTGGCCCACTTCCAAACAGCTGAGGAGATTTGGATTAATAAAACTGAAAAATGTTTACAGCAATTGATATGGATTTATTCCCATACATGGATCTCAATCTGACTGGAAAGGATGCAGATAATCCAATTACTCCAGAGCTATATACAACTGCAACCACATCATCTCGATTTATCTTTTTTAAAAAATATGATGTTGGAAACAGCTGGTAATTATCTAAAGAGATGGCCCCTTGAGAAGGAGGTATACAATCGCCTTCAAGAGAAATGGCATTGCATCCTTTTTCAAGGAAGCATTCACTCCTGTTTGCCCTCAAATTCCCATTGCATCCCTTGATGCTTTCCCTAACAAACAGCAGAGTTCTGGATTCCAGATGTCTGAAGTGATATCTTGAATGGTATGTGAAAAAGCCCCTGGGAGAATGGACCGATAACATATTTCCCAGGGAATGATCATAGACAGCATATCTACAGCTGGATAATTGGCAAGGCAAGCAACTCAGAAGAGACCCTCATAGTTTCTCAGGCTGCAAAGGAGAGAATTGTACCACCAGACTTGCAAGATTGATGTCAGCTTACTAGGGAGACCAGACAGGAAATACAGCTAATTCTCTCGTTGTAGAGCTACATTAATAGAATCTTGCAAGTCTGAATGCACAATTCTCTAGCCACTTCCTTTCTGAGCGTCTTACCCCACCCATTATGCAACTGCAGCAGAGGTGGGTTTCAGCAGGTTCTGACCGGTTCAGAAGAACCGATAGCAGAAATTTTGAGTAGTTTGGAGAACCGGTAGCAGAATGGTGGAAACTAATCAAGGCCGGAAGCAATATAGAACTAAGGAGAAATTTCCTGAGAACCATTAATCAGTGGAACAACCTGCCTCCAGAAGTTGGGAATGCTCCAATACTGGAAGTTTTTAAGAAGAGATTGGACAACTATTTGTCTGAAATGATATAAAATTGGAGTAGTGGGCTAGAGTACAAAACTTCCAAGGTCCCTTACAACTCTGCTATTCTGTTCTATTCTGTTCTATTCTATTCTATTCTACTCTACTCTACTCTACTCTACTCTACTCTACTCTACTCTACTCTACTCTACTCTATTCTATTCCTTTATGTTCTGTTCTGTCAGTTTAAAGCTGGAAATCTCCACCCTATTATTCCATTCCATTCTATTTCCAGGCTGTGAAAATAAAAGAGCTCATTCCTTCTGTTTTATTGTGGATCAGAGAAATAATGAGTAAAAGGGAGGGTCAAAAATCTCTCTCCGGTTTTTTTCTAAGGCACGCCGAATGCCATGCTCTAGAGAGGTAACATAAAACCAGCCTGCAAAGGAAAAGCAATTAAAGCCATTTCAGTTACACAGCTGAACAGTCCCCCAGTGTTCTCTTCTCAGTTCTGCAAGGTCTAGCACTGCTTTGCAATACAATTGCTGCTGGGAAGAAACAGCAGTGCTGGGAATCTGAGTCACTCTTCCTTTTGGGCAGGCATCAGCCGTGCTTCAGAGAGGGTGATGAGAAAAGGAAGAGCCGTATCAATAGCTTCCGAGCTGCTAAATCAACTCATCCATCCGTAACCCCAGCTTGGAGTTGATCATTTCAGGAATCAGTGAAAGCAGAGAAGAATCGCTTGCTAGAATCCACCTGAGCCACAGTAAATTGGCACACCACCCATCATGCCCTTGAACACCGTGTTCAGTTTAATAATACAGAGGAAAAAAGCTTCATAACAAGCCCATGACTAATGAGAGGTAAACAACCTGTAACAAAGCTGTTATTCCCCTGGAGAGCAGGAAAGAAATCAGGGCCTGAAGGTAAGGAACATGGAAACAAATAGGCCATCATAGCAGCTTTTCTACCATTTGGTCCAGAAGTGGGTTCCACTTACCTTCACCACTGGTTTGCATCACAACGTTTTGCATGTCCCCTTGTGCAATTACCATATTTTTGGAGTATAAGACGCACCTCTTTTCCTCCCTAAAAGAGGCTAAAAATTCAGGTGCGTCTTATACGCTGAATGTACTGGTTTTTAAAAAGCTTTTTTTCCCCGAGCCTTAACTAGGTGCTGTTCTGCCGGCGTGTTTCAACCACCCGTAATTACAGGGTAATTAGTCCAGGAAGACACACACCACACGATAAAAGGAAAACCCAAAAGTTTTTATAAGCAGAAAAACAGAAACAGCTCCCTTTTTAAATGTCAAAGGGATTTTCTGGTACACACAAGGCACAGGTTAAATGTAGTCCAATTGCTCACCCAATAACTGGGAAATTGAGTCCAATTCTAAAGTCCAGACACAATCTAAAGTCCAGACACAATCTTGAACAGCACAAAAAACATGATCTTGACAAAAAAATGAATCAGATAAACTGCCATGAGGCTAAAACACCAAGCTGCACTTTTATCTGTAGCACTAATTACAGCAGCCCCACCCAACCACAGGTGGCCTCATTTTTTCTTGTAATAATCCTTCAATTGTTGTCTCTTATGCATCACTCTACACATGCGTGGATGTGTCATTATTTCTTGTTCAGAATCCAAGGATGATACAGATGACTGATTTCTTCCTGGGCTGTCTGCCAAACTCCCCTCTTCCCTGTCACTCACGCTTCCTTGGTCAGAGGAGGCTTCGTCGGCAGATTCCATCGGGAGCAAAACAGGCCTGCGGCATGTGGATGTTTCCCCCACATCCACCTGCACATTCCTTGGGGCAGGAGCTGGGCCAGAGCTAACCACAACAGGTGCTAACGATCTTCCCAGCTCTTACCTTGCAGGTTCTTTCATTGTTACTCTTTGAGAAGAATGTTTTCCAAGCCCTAAGACTTTGCAGGGGGGTTTTCATTGCTCTAATTTGCTCCAAATGTTCCTTTCTGTCATGTCCTTGGCTCAAACGCTTCCATCATTATCTATATGGCCGCTAATTCCAATTGGTCACAGACCACCAACCCCTGTTGGGAATACTTGCTGGAAATCGACAAAAGCCCGAAATTCTTTCCCCTTGTTTAAATCGTTGGGCTATGTTCTTAGTGAATTATTCATATAATCTAACCTACCGGCCGGGGCATACTATTCCCCACGCGGATGCGTTGAGCCGATGTCCGTTACCTGTGCCTTTAACGGACCCAGCCCCAATTTCCACAGTGTTAGCCGTGGAGTCGTATCCTATCAGAGTATCAGCCGCCATGATTGCGTCCGAATCAGCAAAAGACCCCATTCTTTCTGTAGTGATGTCATGGATTTTACGCGGGTGGCCCTCATCCTGCATTGAGCCTACCATTTTGCCATACTGGGTCCGCAGAAAGGAACTGTCTGTATTAAGAGGATGCGTATTGTGGGGCTCAAGGGTGGTTATTCCCCCATTTTTACAGTCTAAAGTCTTGGAGTTGGTACATATCGGCCACCCCGGAATAGTTCGGATGAAAGCATTGGCTAGGGGCTACATTTGGTGGCCGGGGTTAGACAGGGCAGTGGAGCGGAAGGTTGCGAATTGTCAACCTTGTCAACAAAACCACGCAGCCCCTCCAGCAGCCACCCCTTTGCAGTGGGAAAACCCCAACATGCCATGGTCCAGGTTGCACATCGACCTCGCGGGTCCAGTTGATGGAAAAATGCTATTAATAGTGGTAGATGCTTATTCGAAGTGGTTGGAGGTTAAAATAATGTCATCTACAACAACAAGAGACATAATCAGGGGGTTATCAGCTCTGTTCTCAACCCATGGATACCCAGACGTTATCATATCGGATAATGGTCCGCAATTCGTTTCTGGGGGTTTTGAGGCCTACCTAGCAGGGTTAGGTGTACGACATGCTAGAACTTCCCCTTGTCACCCTGCCAGCAATGGTCTGTCTGAGAGAATGGTGCGCAGCACTAAAAATATGCTCTCTAAAATTAACCACGGCACTCTGCAGGAGAGAATAGATGAGCTGTTATTGGCACAGCATACCACCCCTTGCACCACCACCTCTAAGGCCCTGTCAGAACTCTTAATGGGACGGAAATTGATGATCGTAGACCCTGTATGTCCAGAAGACCTTCCCTGCCTTGAGCCGACTGGCCACGGAGATAATGAGTTACACTTGGTCCCTCCCCGGTTGCCTAAGGGCAGCATCTGCAGGGCCCCATACTCACCTGAAGTAGTTGTTCCAAATGATCCGCCAGTAGAAACCGATGTTTTGCCCAACGAGGAGGATAGAGGCGGGGCTCAAGAGTCTCCACCCTCAACCGTCGGTTACAAGATGTCGCCCCGTTGTACAAGGCGCATCAGACGAAGGCCGGCATATCTGGAGGATTTCGTTTGCACCCCCTAGGGGAAAGGGGTGTCATGTCCTTGGCTAACAGCAGGGGGAGACATTTGGCGGGATTGTGTTAGTCATCTCGTTGGTTAATTAGGGGAGTTTAATATCCTGTCTATGATGCTAGTTACCTCAGTTCTGTAGTTAAATAAAGCTGTGTTGTATCTGCTGTGGCTGTCCGGTGTCTTCACTACACTTTCCAGCCCTAACCAGGTGCTAACGATGTTCCCAGCTCTTACCCGTTTGCAAGCTCTTTCATTGTTACTCTCTCTAAATAAGATTTTTTTAAAGCCCTAACCAGGGGATAAAATAATGTGCTGAAGCTGACCAGACTAAGGACGCTAGCCAGATGAATACCTGGTAAGCAGATTCTTTTCTCTATTCTCCTCCCCACAAACTAAGCTGTGTCTTATACTCCAGTGCACCTTATACTCCAAAAAATACAGTAGTCTTCCACACATGCTCAGAAGCTGGAATCAACCTGAAACACAGCTGAGGAGCTTATCAGTTGTGCTTTGGGCAAAGAAATAAAGGTCATTATTAACCCAGCAGTGCATAGGAGGGCCCTTTTTCGAGCAAAAAAAGATGGCAGTGTGTTTGGACCGGTACCGGCCAATCCAATTATGCTTCATTACCAGCAGATCGCTACTGGTTTGGGCGATCCGGTCCAAACTGTGAGGAACTCACTCCTGATTTGGTCTAAATAATGGCATAGTAATTATTTAAATGAACCTATTTGATCTGCCTCTTTACTAAAACAAGGCAACTCTGAAGATTCCATTGAGCTGTAGTCCACATCCTAGCCAAGGAATTTTATTATCAAGAACAGAGATTCAGAGATAGGCAGGGGTCCCCAAACTTGGCAACTTGAAGACTTGTGGACTTTGATTCCCAGAATTCTCCAGCCATCTTCAAGTTGCCAAGTTTGAAGACCTCTGGCTGAAGGGAAGGTAGACGGCATATACAATTTTGATAGCTTCTGTGTGCCTTTTTTCCAGCAGTCACTGCACACACAGGGATATGGGTTAGCTCCTAAAATGAATGCAAATGGACAAGCGTTCAATTCCCAATAGAGAGTTTAAACCTATTGAATAAGATCTGGCTATCTTACATCAGAGGTGTCTCAATAGGGCAAAACCAAATAGGTGAGGCCTCCTAGTGATCAACATTACATATTGCGACACAGCCAGGTTCATTACTATTGCTACCTAATTGCTGGAGCCACAACAACAAGATCCTCTTTTTAAATGTTGCATGTCAATACAATGTTTCCTTGAGGCCTCTAGCAGGGCATTGTGGATAATTATATAGATCTATGAGAAGGATGCTATATCAGGGCAGCACCGTTTATCCCCAATCAATCTTATTATTAGAAATCCCTTTAGATCGTTCCATAGATATACAATCAAGGTCACGGCTAAGAATTTTTCAAATTTGAAATTGGCACCGGATGACACAACCACAACACACTTCTATACTGGACTGATGTAACAGAGAGAGTCTATAAAACATTGAACACACTCACAGGAATGCTGTCAGCACACGATATTAAACCTTGCAAGGCTTTATATTTACTTGCTTGCTTGCTTGCTTGCTTGCTTGCTTGCTTGCTTGCTTGCTTGCTTGCTTGCTTGCTTGCTTGCTTGCTTGCTTGCTTGCTTGCTTGCTTGCTTGCTTGCTTGCTTGCTTGCTTGCTTGCTTGCTTGCTTGCTTGCTTACTTACATTGTATGCCGCCCAACTCCTGAAGGTCTCTGGGTGGCTTACAACAATTAAAGCCACCCTGAGTCTGTGGAGAGGGGCGGCATACAAATCTAATATATTACTATTATTATTATTACTATTACTATTATTATTATTATTATTATTATTATTATTATTATTATTAAACAATATCAAAATAATCACTCCATTGCCATCCAGTGTGCATACAGCGTGCCCATGCACCGGTGCAATTCCGGTAAAAATTACTGGGCTTTTTTGCTTCCACACATGCGTGGAAGCAAAGAAACCAGCACTTTTTCCTGCCGGAAAGAGATTTTGGCTGCTGCGCATGCACAGCAGCCGAATTTTACTGCCACGCCTAGAGCAGCACTGGGGCCGGCAGCAAAAACAGCCTGCCCCAGCTCCGTCTGCGTGGCCTGCTCTTTGATCTCCCGGGCCACAGGAGAGATGCCTGCGGCGTGGGACAGCACAGAACAGGCCGCACAGCCAGAATTGGGGCCACCCGGCCTGCTCCCTGAGGTGATCCAGGTAAGCAGGGGCGAGGGGCACGGCAGAGGAGCGAAAGGGAACAGCGCAGCAGGGGGAGCGAGTGGGAGCGGCATGCCAGGGGGAGCAAGTGGGAGTGGCATGCCAGGGGAAGCGAGGGGGAGCAGTGTGCGGGGGCTGGCAGCTCTTAACTTGTTTTGTTGGTTGCGAGTGACTGGCAACTTTTGTTTCCAATTTCCGGGGGGGGGGGTTGCTTCCACTGGGCAGGGGCACACTCCCAGAGTGTTCTGATAGGGCTGCGATTGGTAGCCCACCCCTGGATCTAAAGGTGTATAAATTAATCATGACCCCCAGGCCTGCCGGCAGAGCCTGGACTTTAAGGCTTTCTGGAAAGCCAGTAGAGTGGGGGCAGTACGGATCTTAGGAGGTAGTAGGTTCCAGAGAGCCGGTGCCACTACAGAGAAGGTCCTCCCCCACCAACTGACAGTGCTTAGTCGATGGGACCCTGAGAAGGCCAACGCTGTGAGCTCTTATTGGTCACTGGGAATTCTACAGCGGAAGATGGTCCCAATTATATGTAATTTCTAGCACAACAAAAGGAAATTGCAGTGATTGGGGTACTAAATGGGGGACTAATTAAAGACGGTGGAAAATTAGCCTGGAGTCTGTGTGGATGGAAGGCTATCTGTAGGTTGAAAGTGCTAGGCGCAGTTTCCACTTACTGGTCACTACTGGTAGGCTCTCCAGGACCGTCATGGGTGTGTGCATGCCTGGAGGGCACGCAGGCACCTGATGGCACAAGATTTGCCTTCTGTGCATGAGCAGCAAGTAAAATGTTTCATAAGGACACTCGCGTGCAAGGGATTTTGCCAATTTTCGGTGATTTCTTTGCTTCCGCGCATGCGCAGAAGAAAAACAATGCCAAAAATCAGTGAAATCTCAGGCATGAGAGTGTTCTCTAGTGTGATTTCACTTGCTGCACATGCACTGAAGCCAAATCTGGCATGTGCATGTATGTACATGTGTCAGATGCACAGAGATACATGCGCATCTCAATTTCCACTTCCGGAACCCCTATCCCAGCCATACCAGCTGCAACCCATTAGTGGAAGGTGCATTATGGACATAAAAGATGACTTCTTCAAGCATATTAAAAGAAGTATGAACAATGATGGGGAGTGACGTAAACAGTGGTGGGCAAGACCTAAAACGGTTGCAAATGCAGTTCTGGCAAAGGAAACAGCGCATGTACCCTTGCTGCATTGCTTCCGGGCATGCACGTGCAACCAGAGCAATTCCGGTAAACAAATTATCAGGTTTTTTGCTTCTGTTTGTGCGCAGAAGCAAAGAAGCAGCATTTTTTGCTGCCGGAAGGACGTCAGCATGCAAGATTTCCGCTCCTGCACATGCGCAGCAGCCGGAATCTCGCTGCAGCACCTAGAGCGGCAGCTGGCAAAAGCAGCCTGCCTCAGCTCCGGCCACGCGCCTATTCTCTCACGCTGCAGGAGAGAGAGATGCTTGCAGCGCAGGAGAGCACAGAGCAGGCCGCGTGGCCAGAGCTTAGGGCCACCTGGCCTGCATGCTCTCGGCATCCCTGCAGGAGGTCACCAGAGTAAGGTAAGGGCTGGGCAGGCTGCTCACAGCGCGGCCTAGTGGGCGGCAGTGTGGCAGAGCAGGCAATGGTGGGCAAGCTGCCAAAAGAGGCATGTGGGGGTGAATGATGGCAAGTGGACGGCAGCGTGACAGAGCGGGCAGGGAAGGAGCGGGTGGGAGGGAACCACCATCAGAGGCATGGGGGGTGAACGGCGGCGGACAACAGCAAGCAGCTACTTATCTTGTTTTTTACTATTTCCAGGACCAGAAACCCAAAAATCTTGCATGCGCACATCCTCACACAAGATTCAGCTTCTGCGCATGCACAGAAACTGAATCCTGCACAAGGGCATACATGCAGGGGGGGTGGGTCCCAGCCCCTTCCAGTAAGGCCGAAATGGTAGGTTGCCCCTGGAAATAAACATGCATGATACTGTCCTTGAAGGTAGGGTAGCTGTTTGGTATCAGAATCCTCAACCACAAACTGCTGGGCCCGTGATAACCTGGTATTTTGCTCCAACGTAATCACTTCCCATTTTGCTTCTAGGGCATTTCTCATAATGCCCACTTTGATCTAGAGTAGGTAAATGCTAACAATACTCCTTTTTCTTTTCTGTGCTTTGAGTTGTCTGGCAAAGCTCGCCTTCATTATGCGAAGAGCTCCATTTCCCTGAAATTTTTCTTTTAGCATTTTCATCACATTCTGCTTCAAATGAAGGCATTTGCATCCTACATTTGATGGGGAGAAATTAATCACCAGGAAAATACACACAAGTGCATCTATTCAGAGCTACTCCAAATGATGCAATGCTGAGTCACTTGCACAACCAATCCCTGCCTTTATCTTTTCCCGGGCTGAGTGTGCCATCATCCAGCAGTTTGCCTTTTATCGTGCGAGCGCTAGCCATCAGAATGAGGGCACATGAAAAGCAGTATGAACAATGATGGGGGAGGGATGTAATCAGTGAAAGGCTACCCAAATTTTTACTGCCGCACTGTGGGCGTGGATTATGCAGGATGCCCTGCATTTTCTTCCATCTTTCAGTGCAAATTGGGTGCTCTGGGGTGGAGCTCCATTTTTGCTACCCAACTGCGTTCCCCCCCCCACCCCGTCTGGGCAGCAGCCCACTTCTGGATGCAATGTAAACATGCTTCAAACCATATTATATATTATATTATATTATATTATATTATATTATATTATATTATATTATATTATATTATATTATATTATATTATATTATATTATATTATATTATATTATATTATATTATATTATATTATATTATATTATATTATATTATATTATATTATATTATATTATATTATATTATATTATATTATATTATATTATATTATATTATATTATATTATATTATATTATATTATATTATATTATATTATATTATATTATATTATATTATATTATATTATATTATATTATGTATTGTATTGTATTGTATTGTATTGTATTATTTTATATTATATTATATTATATATTATATTATATTTTATATTATATTATATTATATTTTATATTATATTATATATTATATTATATTATATTTTATATTATATTACATTACATTATATTATATTATATTATATTTTATATTATATTATATTATATTATATTTTATATTATATTATATTATATTATATTTTATATTATATTATATTATATTTTATATTATATTATATTATATTATATTGTATTTTATATTATATATTATATTATATTTTATATTATATTATATTATATCATATCATATCATATTATATTATATTTATTTAGTCAAACAATTATAGGGTGATAATTTGTACAAATAAAACATTAGATAAGTAATGATAAAAAGTAACAAAAGAAGACAATAGGACAGGGACGGTAGGCACAGTGTTGCGCTTATGCACGCCCCTTACAGACCTCTTAGAAAGGGGGAGAGGTCAATTGTAGATAGTCTATGGTTAAAGGTTTTGGGGTTAGGAGTAGAAACCACAGAATCGGGTAGTGCATTCCAGGCATTGATTACTCTGTTGCTGAAGTCGTATATTTTGCAGTCAAATTTGGAGCGGTTTATATTTACTTTAAATCGATTTCGTGCTCGTGTGTTGTTGCGGTTGAAGGTGAAGTAGTCGTTAACAGGTAGGACATTTTGGTATATGATTTTAGGAACTATAATTAAGTCAGAACAGAGACGACGGAGCTGTAAGTTGTTTAAACCAAGAATTTCAAGTCTTGCAGAGTAAGTGAAAAGAGGAATGAAGGACTCTTCTTGTGAAATATTTCTGGACTCTCTCAATTGTGTTGATGTCAGATATGCAATGTGGGTTCCATACAGGCGAGCTGTATTCTAGGATTGGTCTGACAAATGTTTTGTAAGCTCTTGTTAGCATACTTGCACACTTTCAGCAGAATGTCAGGAGTATTTGTTGGCACCAGTGTCAAGATAAAGGAGTGCTTATGCATACATTTTGGGAATACCTGATAGTTCAGGAATTTTGGCAAAAAGTGCAAGAGGACATTAATAGAATGTTAAATACACAATGGACAATTACTAAGGAAATGGCAATATTAGTTAAAAGTAATGCGATGGGAGCATTTAGAGAAATAAAACAAGCAGCGATAGAAAGCGCTCAGGCGGTAATAGTTTTGGGTTAGAAGGATGCGACAAAATGGACAATGCAAAATTGGTATAGGTACATGGTGGACCATATTCAATTTGAAATTATGGACAAAAGGATAAATTTGGATAATGAAACTGACTTGAGACAACTGGTGGGATGGTGGGACAAGGTAAGACGATATATGACGGGTAGAATCCGAGACCAAGCTACAAGGAATAAATTGGAATCACTCTATAATATGTAAATAGATATATTGCTCTTGGGTTAAAATGGTCTATACAAGAAACACCCCCGATTTGGTGGTGGGGTATGTGTGTTTGTCGGGGTGGTGGGCACTTTTCACTATACACTGTTTTATGTTGTGTGTATATTAAAATTGTTAAAAATCAATAAAAATATTTAAAAAATAAATAAACATGCTCGGTGCTGTTACTGAAGGTAGGATAGCACTCAAGGGTGGGCTGCTGCCCGGATGGGGTGGGGGGAACGCAATGGGGTAGCAAAAATGGAGCTCCACCCCATAGCACCCAATTTGCACTGAGAGGTGTTGAAAGAAAATGCAAGGCGTCCTGCATAAGCCACGCCCACAGTGTGGTAGTAAACATTTTGGTAGTCCTTCACTGGATAGCACCAAGAAGAAGCACCAAGAGGGAATCTCAATTCTTCCCCTTTGACCAAGAATCTTAAAAGAGGTTTCTGTTAAAACTGAAGCATCTTTCCTTCCGTGCTCTGCAGAAGAAATCTGGTCTAAAATTCTTAATATCACCCATTTAGTAGCAAAGCCTCTATAAACGTGTGGGAAGGAAATACATTCAAAATGACCATATTAGAATCACTTGTCGTTGTTCCACCAAGCACGTCAGAGAATTAACAATTCTGTGATTCAAGCAATGAGCCAGTGGGTGGCAGGAGAACTCCACTAGTAATAATTTCCCAACTGAAGGATTTCCCAAAACGTTTTGCAAAAGATATGGAGTTAGTGCTTTATACTTTCATTGGGTGTATAGTGCTTCCAATTGGGTTGGAAGCGCTATGCACACAATGTCATAATTGTATGCATAGTGCATTTATATAATACTGATATATAAATCTTTAGCGAGACCTGGAATATTGCATCTGAATGCAAGACCTGGAACACCTTACAGACAAAGACCTTATATCAAATGACCTAAGTGCCAAAGCCCACTGCAACAACATCTCCAAAAAAGCTTCAAGAGTTACAGTCATATAGTCATAAGTGGGAGGAGATGGGTGATAGGAACGATGAGAAAAAACTAGTGAATAGTTTGACAGTGATAGGGGAATTATTTGTTTAGCAAACTGATGGCGTTCGGGGAAAATCTGTTCTTGTGTCTAGTTGTCTTGGTGTGCAGTGCTCTATAGCATCATTTTGAGGGTAGGAGTTAAAACAATCTATGTCCAGGATGTGAGGGGTCAGTAAATATTTTCACGACCCTCTTTTTGACTAATGCAGTATATAGGTCCTCAATGGAAAGCAGGTTGGCAGTAATTGTTTTTTCTGCAGTTCTGATTGCTGGTGCTTATACAAACAGCCCCCTTTAGAACGGAGTTATGAAATGACCATGCCCTCCCCCATAGTTTATTCAAAGTTTCTCTGAGTTGGAAACAAACAGTGTATCACACATAACAAGCCATATAGGTCACCAAGTAATTTTGAAATCCTAAGGGCCATATTGCATGCTATGTTAAAGGTGTGGGCCATCACACCCTTGTGTCACTCAATTAAACATGACTAGAGATAAACATTTGGGAGAAAGCACTGGGAGAGGCAGGTCCAAAGATATGGAGGGCAGGGAGGAAGGAAGAAACATCAAGGTGTTAATCTGGGTTACCTCTCTTCACTGAAGTCTGTAAAACAGCCAAGACTTGAGAATCCCTTTGCACAAAAAGGAACCTTTAGTAAAATAAACTTCCCTCCCAACTCCAACATCAGCATCAGAATGGGACTTTCAAACAAAGCTGGAAAAACAGCAACTATTAGAGGTTTCTTTTATCTATTAGGGAAGACTTAATGGGAGTCAGGATTCATTTTATGGGCTACCCTGGTGTGTCCCTATTCTAAGTAACTAGTCCAAAAATTTGTTGCGGGGCACTCAAAACTAAACTTAAAATTAATAAGCAAAAAAACAGAATACAAAGTGGTTCCCGTGGGGGAAGCATGACTAAGATAGATATGACTGAGAATAAATATTGAAAAATCTGTCTGTATTCCAATGTGTTCTCATGAAAGACTGGATTTACTTAGAGCCATGAGATATAGCTTAAGGTTAGAGTTGCAATTAGATTTAGGACTGGGTTTTGAATGGACTGCCCTGATTGAAGGGAATAGTTGGGAAGTCTTAAATGAGCAACATTTGGGTATGTGTGAATGTATGTCACCTTATCCACAACAGAAGCTGACTGAAAGGTTAATAGGTACTTGCAACTGAGAGTAGATCACCCTAATTGCCTTGAATGCAATTTGCAAAAGTTCTTCACAAAGCAAACAAACAAACAAACAAACTGCTTTGTGCTTAGCTAAACTCAATTAAGTCCATGCTCCTCATTTAGACTTCTAAACAAAGTTCAAATTAACTGAAGTATGGCCCCAGCAGGCAAACAGCAGAGGCAAAACAGATCTTTACTTCTAAAAGACCAGCAGATGGTGCCAGGGTTCAGTTCCTCAAAGTATGGATTCTGATGATAGTCCCAGCAACAGCCTGCTGATTTCAGAATGTCTTTGCCTGCAAAGGAAACAGATTGAAGAGCAGAAAAGGCCCTAGTGCAGAGAGTTTCCAACTTGGCAACTTTAAGACTTGTGGACTTCAACTCCTCAGAATTCTCCAGTAAAAATAAAAGCAAAGATTTTATAATCCAGTAATGGCTAGCTATTTTATTTGTTTGGCATGCAATCTTGGCATATCAAAACTTGTTCAAAGCCGATGCATGAAACAGATAGGAAGGCTTTGAGTCCAAAAGAACATGAATTGAAAATAGACATAATCCAGGTAAAATGATACATGTTGCAAAAGTAACTGTCAGCAGATCACCAAACTTTAATTTAATCTTATTAAGCATGTAATTAAAGTGACTCCAAGAGCATTTTTAACAATGCAGTCCTGTACATTTCTTTTCAGATTAGCGCTTACGTAGAAGTATCCAACAATAGAAGAAGGAAGTATCATGCAGCTTCTTGAAAAAATGTCTTCTTTGTTATTGTTCTTTTAGTTGCACCTGTAATCTGAAATGGTAAACAGAGAAAGCAAATTGTAATATAGATTAGTGACTGAAGAGAAAAACTTTGAAACTGGGAATTGCCAAGCATACCTGCTCATAAGGCTTATTGATTAGAAAAAGCAAAATGAAAAAGTTGTTAGGCATTAATAGTTTGTTCCAAGACAGAAAAGGTCATGTTTAAATATAAACATGTGCCATTTGAGTGAGTTAACAGAGCAAACAGAGGAAGCATTAACGCTAAGAAAGAAAATAGCAGAGGTTGATGTGAACTTAGGTAAATTTCCTTATGAAATGGATCAATATAGCTCTGTGGCTGAGTAGATCATGCTTGAAGGAGTTTTGAGGGCTAATTCCAACCAAAGGGATCACATGCAAAAAAACCCCTCTAGATCTCCAAGGAACAGGCATGTACATCACCTGTGAGAGGGGAGGGGAGTCAAGAGATCCTAACATGCCATTTGATTTCAATATTCCATTTCCGAAAATTGGAAGGATGGGCAAGCAACAATTACCGGTAATTGATTTACTTTTCATTACTGTTAGACGAAATTAACATGATTAATGTGACCCATGAGTTAATAATGTTTGCCTCCTGTAAAATTAAACACTATAATTGAATCATGATATTTTGAAGTCTCTAAAGGCTGCAAGCAGGGTTGGTGGCTGCTTCAGGTTACATCGTGGATTTTAATTTAGCAGGGTAGACTACTAGAATTTCCACGCCATAGTTCCGGGTTTGAATGGCCAAAAGTAATGAGGTTCCAGCTCATCAAGCTAGAGGAGGCCACATAAAATATATGCTCACACATTGGATGGATTCGGATACTTACCATGTATGCGTACATAAGTGCATAAGGGGCGTACATAAGTGCACTAGCCTGCCTTTTGTCCCCTGTCCAATTGTCTCTCCTTATCTCATTTATCATATATCTTTTCTTCCTTCATATATCTTCTCCTCTATTTTTATATCTTCTCTTTATATATAATACTTCATGTCTATTCTCTTCAATATGTATTGGACAAAATACATAAATAAAAATAAATAAATAAATGCTCCATTTTTAATCAAGTGCATGGTTTGTTGTTGTTAGTTGCGAAGTCATGTCCAACCCAATTGCAACCCCATGGACAACATTTCTCTTGGCCTTCCTGTGAGCTTCCATTTAAGTTCACTACTGCTTCAGTGACTCCATCCAGACACCTCATTCTCTGTGGCCCCCTTCTTCTTTTGCCCTCAATCTCTCCCAGCATTAGGCTCTTCTTCAGTGAGTCCTTCCTTCTCATTTGGTGGCCAAAGTATTTGAGTTTCATCTTCAGCATCTGTCCTTCTAAAGAGCAGTCAGGGTTGATCTCCTCTAAGACTGACTGGCTTGATCACATCGCAGCCCAAGGGACTTGCAGGAGTCTTCTCCGTGTACCAAGTACATGGTAACAAAAGTCAGAGAATTAGTCTCCCTTTGCCACCCAGGGCACCAGCAGCTGTCCCTGAACAATAGTATTAATTCCATCAAACAATCAGTTGCATAACCCTTGAGCAGTGGTTGAAGTCTGTTCTCTGGCTTGTTCTGATTTAGCACATGTTACTCCACGCTCAATTCTTTTCTTCATTCAAGAATTCAAGGGATTAACCCTTTGATGTGGGCTAATCCTTTAAAATGCTGAACTTCTAGACCAGATTCTTCTATAATTTAAATTTGGGGAAGAAGGCAGGAAATTGGGGGGGGAGCCCTCTCCAAAAGGATATTCACAAAAGGTAGTCCTCAACTACAGGTAATTAGGTTGAGGACTAATGCAGGTTGAGAACTAATACAGGTAATAGGTTGAGGATAATATAGGTAATCCTCAACCTATGACCATGATTAAGGCCAAAATTTATGTTGGTAAGTGAAACATTTGTTAAGGGAGCTTTGTCCATTTTACAACCTTTCTTGCCACAATTGCTAAGTGAATTTACTGCAGTTAAGTTAGTAATGCAGTTGTAAAGTGAACCTATTTCCCTATCGACTCTGTTTGTTAGAAGATTGCAAAGGGGCGACCATCATAAATATGAATCAATGGCCAAGCATCTGAATTTTCATCACATGACAACAGGGATGCTCCAACCACCATGGGTGTGAAAAATGACCATAACTCACTTTTTTCACTGCCATTGTAACTTTCAACCAGATGTAGGCTACTGCCCGGATGGGGGAGGATGCGGTGGGCTAGCAAAAATGGAGCTCCACCCCAGAGCACCCAATTTGCACTGAAAAATGTTGAAAGAAAATGCATAAGCCCTGCCCACAGTGTGGTAGTGAAAATTTTGGTAGCCCTTCACTGCTTTGAACAGTCGCTGAACTGTTGTAAGTTGAGGATTACCTGTATTGTAAAATACAATTTAACTTATTCTCAGCCAGAGGTGGGCTGCTAAGGTGGAACAGTGATGTATGCCCGCCCCCCGTGGCTCTGAGTGCTAGCAGAGTCCAGTGCAATTCTGCTACTGCACCTGGGCAGGTAGCAAAATTGCGTGCGGACATGCCCATGGTATATCTGCATGCTTGCACGAGATTTTGCTACCTGTCCAGGTGCAGTGGCATAATTGCCCTGTATTCCACTAGCACTCAGAGCCACGGGGGTAAGCAAACGTCACCGTTCCACCTTAGCAGCCCACCTCTGTTCTCAGCATGTTATCAATATTAGAACAGGTAAGCCATATCCTATTTTTAAAAAACAGTATTTACAAAGGTCCAAATGGATGTGTTCTATTTGAATTAAATGCTCGTTATTTATAGTTTCTTGCTTTATTTGAAGATTATTCTTAATGTGTTGCCAGGTAAATATCCCTCTTAGCATTATCAGTCAGAAATGTGTGGTTACTCTATCTTTCTCTCCTTAAAAGTTTTTTTTAACCCTATAATTGTTCGGAAGCAAAGAAAATATAGTACAGGAAGAGGAGAAATAAATACAATATTACTTCCTGAATGAGGTGGAACAAAAGTCAAATAAAAATCTTGCCAGGGAAACTAACGTTTTGCTAGATTTTGGATGCATTATAATTGAAGCACGGCTGCCACTGAAAATCACTATTCTTTCCTATTCCTTTTCAGTACCTATTTCCTTGTTGCAAATTCATAATGTGGGGTCGTTGTGCTGTAACACTCCATCACTCAGAAAACAGCAGTTCATAAACTGGAATGTGCAAGCTTCCAACAGGCAACACGACCTGGCATAAAACCAGAAGGAAATATACAGTATAGTCAACGGGGAGCTTGACCATGGACATTTATTTATTTGCAGGATAACATTGCAACATTTGGTCATTGGCTTTATTACATGTGATGAGCAAAAATAATTAGGAGGCCAAGTTTACTGTTCCCACTGGCAACCATACTTCAAAGTGCAGTTCTTGATTCTGAAGCCCAAATTGGCCTATTTGTTAGATCAGGCTGTCTGGGTAATTTTTGGAGCTGAAGTTGCCAAGCTGTCTTAAATTTGCCAAGACCAAAACACACTGTCTCAATTAAAGTTTGATGTACACACATAAAATAATTTTCCTATAGGCATCTTCAGGGGACCAAAATTACATTAAATATGAGAAGATACACAATATAACATACAAGACAAACCCTACCCTGGCATTGTGCATGCTGACACCGGCCGCATCTATGTAAATTAAAGTGACCAGATTATAACCTCGGAAAAGCGGAACAGCATTGCTGGGGAGGGGAGAGATGGATGACCTTTTTGTGTAAAAATACCTCAGCTCTCCAGGATGGAGCTGCCTGGTGCTTCGCTGAAGATGGCTTGCCGCCTACTTGTGGTCTTCTGCACCCTCCACCTCTTGGTTGTGCTCTTCTACTACCTGAGGGGCAACACTCTCAGTCACCAGCGAAGCCCGGAGACGCCTCCTCACAGCCAAACCTTCAGCCATCGGATGTTGGACGTGGTGCTCCTCCCGGCCAACATCTCCAAACCCAAACCCCTGACCCTTCCCCTTTGCTGCATAACTGTAGAAGTTCCGCAGGCTCGACTGAGGGCGCCTCCCCCCATGCTTCTATTCCCGCCCCGGCTTTTGCTTCACCCCACGGTTTCCCCGCAGTTTCATCCCATCTACCTTTTGCCTTTCACTTTTCGACACCTCCTTTTAGCCCACTTGCCCCAGCGCGCCTTGTTGCTACAAGTCTCCACTCTTGCTTCCTCCACCCTTTCCTTTTCCTGTCTCTTTTGGGCCCTGCTGCCTGCCTCCCTCCTCTCAAAAAAGCCCGCTTGCTGGGTTTTGTCCTTCGGGGTCTTCCTTTGCTACTCGCTGAAAGTGCCGCAGCTGAGCACAGAGCAGAGAACTTTGTCGCTCGGCCTGGAGGAGCGCGTTGCCTTTCCCTGCATTCCATTATAAAACCTCTTCGCTTTGCAGATTGGCCGACGTCATGATGAGGAGAAGAAGAAGCTGCCCGACTCAATTTGGTCCATTCCTAAGGTGACCAGACGTCCCATTTTTAAAAAATTGGGACTTTTTAAAAACGCCAGGGGACATGGAACAAATTGCTCAAAAGCAAGACTGTCCCACCAAAAGCGAGATGTCTGGTCACTTTAATGTAAATCAGAGACCAGACCAGACCAGAAGACTAGTTCCACCTGGGAAGGGGGGGTTGGGAGAAAATATTGAAGTCAGTTTTGCCCACTGACCCATGGTTCAACGATCATAAGGAAATCCTAACACTGAGGGAAAGATTGCCTTGGAAAGGAACCAAGCTGTATGTGCCTGCCAGCCAGCGACTAGATATTCTCCAATGGAGTCATGACTCCAGACTAGGGGGCCACTTCGGGTTCTTGAAAACATTGCATCTGGTTCGGAGACAGTTCTGGTGGCCCAGAATGAGAGCGGAAGTCAAAGACTATGTGAGAAGTTGCGCCACCTGTGCCACCAGAAAGCATCGGCCAGGAAAAACCCCTGGATTGCTGCAGCAAGTAGCCAACCCTACTAGGCCCTGGGAAGAAATAGTGATGGATTTCATAGTGGAGCTCCCCGAAAGCAAGGGTAACATTGTTATTTGGACTGTCATTGATTTGTTCTCCAAACAAACCCATTTCATCGCTTGTTCGGGGCTACCCACAGCCAGACATTTGGCTAAGCTGTTCCTAAAACACATTTACAGGTTGCATGGAGCCCCCCGCAGAATCATATCAGATTGGGAGGTCCAATTCACAGCCACATTCTGGAGAGAATTCATCCGCACCATTGGTTCCACTCAAGGACTCAGTTCTGCGTTCTACCTTTCCACAAATGGAGCAGCAGAAAGAGCTAACGCCCTGGTGGAACAATACCTTAGATGTTATGTGAGTTACCAGCAGAACAATTGGGCTGAATTGCTGCTTTTAGCATACAACAATTCTGTACACAGTAGCACGGGACTAAATCCTTTTCAGGTTACCAGTGGTCGAGATTTCGTTCCCATGCCAGAACTACCTACAGAACCTCCCTCGTCCATCATGTTGGTGGAGTGGATGGAGAAACTGAAGAGAGGATGGGAGGACACGAAGAAGGCGCTGACAGAGGCAGCACAAGCCTGCAAGAAACAAGCAGATAAGCACCGATCTCCCCAACCGCCTTTTCGAGTGGGAGATAAAGTTTTTCTGTCTACCAAATACATTCGGTTAAGGCTGCCTAGCAAAAAGCTAGGTCCAAAATTCCTGGGCCCTTTTCCAATAGTGAGAGTAATCAACCCGGTCACGGTGCAGCTTGCATTACCTAGAATCCTAGGGAGGATCCACCCTGTATTTCACTGCAGCCTGCTTAAGCCGGTGATCAGATCCAACGTTAGGCCACATGCACAGCCGCCCCCTTCCCCTGTAGTAATTCAAGGGGAACCTTATTACGAAGTGAAAATAATTTTGGAATCCCGCATTTTCCGGGGAACCTTGCAGTACCTAATTCATTGGAAGGGCTACCTTCTGTCAGAGGCTACCTGGGTAAAGAGTCGGGACATTAGTGCTGATAGGTTAGTCAAGCAGTTCCATGAAAATTATCCAAACAAGCCAAAGGGTCTTGGAGGAGGGAGGTAAGATGGTTTGGAATGGTGCAACCCCTATTCTTAGGAGAGGCCTCTTGTCAGGCCCAAGGTTAATATGTGAATTCAAAGGCTGGCCTGACACAGTTTTGGTAGTAAGAAAAAAAAAACCCCACACAGGGGAGTGAGAGAGTGAGAGATTATGCCACGTAGCACACATTCCTTCACGCAGAATCTAAAGTAACTGAACACGGGAAGGAATTAGAAATCCCTGCATTGGATTAGTCCTCATGATTTGCCCTTGTGGGTGTGGGGATGGGAGATGAGCTTTTGACCTGGATGTAATCTTAAGGGACCTTCAGTTGGAATGAAGCATGCTGAATCCAAATTGGCTTACATAGTTCCCTCTAGGCTGAACAGTGAGCAATCGCTCACTTAAAAATCATCATCAACTCAGAGTTTTCCAACCCTGCCCAGAAGCCGAGAGGGAAAGAGTGAGAGGGAAGGAGAGAGAGAGAGGAAGAGAGGAAGAGAGAGAAACAGATAGAAAAAAGAGAGGAAGGAAAAGAGAAAGAAAAAGAATGGGAGTAAGGAAGAGAGAAAGAAAATCAAAATCTAGTTTGAAACTAGCTCAACTATTTAAGTGGCATTTTGATATTGATAGAGTTGCCCTATTATGAGCTCACTGTTATAGACACACAGTACAGTATTTTATTTTGAAATTCTCTGAGGCAAAACAGGGTGGGTTTTTTATTTATTTATTTGTTTGTTTGTTTGTTTGTTTATTTGTTTATTATTTCTGTGCCGCCCAGTCCCGAAGGGACTGCCGCTCAGACACTATACTTTTCCGCACACCCCCCCCCAAAAAATTAGAGGGAACACTGTTGGCTTTGTTAATAAATGTGACTCTACGCTAAAGAAATAAGATGTGGAAGTTCATTTATTCTCTCAGGTGCTTTTGGTTCACTGACACACCACTTAGAAATCCATTCAGTTTTCAGAATGCACCCAAAACACTGCACATTTAAGCTGTTTCCTCGTGAGCAAATTTGTTCTAAACCCCACTGTGTTTTTCTCAGAGAACCAGCAGTTGGAAAGAGTGAAAGAAGAAAACAATCATTTTTAGGGCAAAGCAGTTCCAGTTTAACTGAGCTGTTTGCTTGTAACTGCAGGGAAGGGGGAGAAAATGGAGAACAGCGTGTTCCTTCCATGCCTGAGGTGACAGAAGAATGCAGAACCTGTTTCTTCAGCCCTGACCAGCAACAGAGTGCTTGGCATTTTACACTGAGCTACCTATGCTTCTTTTCTGAATGTCATGAAAACAGTTAAGGTTCTTGTATGAGTACTGCCCGAGCTTCATTGACTCTTACTGAGAATAGAATCCTGTATTGGCCAAGTGGGCTTGGAGGATGCACAAGGAATTCTAGTTTAAAATCCATTGTGCTACTTTCTGTTGCGCTGCTTACAGTATTTGCTGTAAGCACTGGAGTAGCAATGTAGTGAAATACAGTGCCAATTTGTGAACAACAGAAGGAGGTTCAGCCACAACAACACTTCAACAACAACAACACAACAACACACAAGCACACAACAGATACAAACCTCGAGGTTCGACTACTGTAACGCTCTCTACATGGGGCTACCTTTGAAAAGTGTTCGGAAACTTCAGATCGTGCAGAATGCAGCTGCGAGAGCAATCATGGGCTTCCCTAGGTATGCCCATGTTACACCAACACTCCGCAGTCTGTATTGGTTGCCGATCAGTTTCCGGTCACAATTCAAAGTGTTGGTTATGACCTATAAAGCACTTCATGGCATCGGGCCAGAATATCTCCGGGACCGCCTTCTGCCGCACGAATCCCAGCGACCGATTAGGTCCCACAGAGTTGGCCTTCTCCGGGTCCCGTCAACTAAACAATGCTGTTTGGCGGGACCCAGGGGAATAGCCTTCTCTGTGGTGGCCCCGACCCTCTGGAACCAGCTCCCCCCAGAGATTAGAACTGCCCCCACCCTCCTCGCCTTTCGTAAACTCCTTAAAACCCACCTTTGCTGTCAGGCATGGGGGAACTGAAACAGTTATGTATGGTATGCTTGTACGTATGTTTCCTTTTAATAATGGGTTTTTTAGTGTTTCTTTTAAATTATTAGATTTGTTATATATTGTTTATTATTGCTGTGAGCCGCCCCAAGTCTACGGAGAGGGGCGGCATGCAAATCGAATAAGTAAGTAAGTAAGTAAGTAAGTAAGTAAGTAAGTAAGTAAGTAAGTAAGTAAGTAAGTAAGTAAGTAAATAAATAACTCTAAACTCGATTGCAGGAAATACGACTTTAATAACTGAGTAGTTGATGCATGGAATTCACTATCAGACTCTGTTGTATCATCACCTAACCCCCCAAACTTTGCCCTTAGACTATCCATTGTTGACCTCTCCCAATTCGTAAGAGATTAGTAAGGGGCGTGCATAAGCGCACCAGAGTGCCTTCTGTCCCTGTCCTAATTGTTGTGTCCAGAGGACAGTTAAGGTTTCTCTTTTACTGGTATCATGTATATAAATATTGTTATATCTTTGTATACCACCAATACCTACTTGACAAAACAAACAAATAAATAAATAAATAAAAATAAAATAACAAAGATCTTCTATGGAAAGGAAAAACACAGGAGGAACAGAAGCAGGAACAAAACTGGAAAATTGGGGGTTTTTTTATTGTAAGGAAAGGACTGTAAACAAGCCACATACTTCAGCTCTTGTAAGATTATAAAGAGGGGAAAAAAGCCAAGAGGTCAGAAAGCCTGATAGTTCTCGAGATTCCTGAATGTCAGTAGAATTCCAGTCAAAAGTTACATATTTCTGAGGCCTATTATGGCAACAGTTTCTATACTAATAGATTGTTTATAACAGCTGATTAGAAATAGAAGTTCTTCTGCAATTAAATTGCTACCAATCTGAATGTAGGAGAAGAAATATAAATTCAGATAGGCCAGGCAGTTCACCTTCCGGTCTTTTCTGTTTGCTCCAAATAAAAATGACTTTTTCTTAGGAAAAAATTATTTTCTCCAAGAGAAACCAGATCTGTGAGAGATCAAAGGCCAGAGATGCCAGGAGGACCTCACGAGGCATATATGAAGTTGTTGCATGAGAAGGAAGGTGAACCTGGGGACAAAGTCGGCAAAAATAAAATTATCCAGAACAGACTATAGCAACCTTAATCCAAAAGCTACAAATAGAAATCGCTTTACAAGGGGAAGGGTGGATAAGAAAGTCAGAAATGACTGAGGCCCAGATTTGGGATACAGAAAATTTTAACGGAATGGAAGAAGTTGCTAAAAGTTTCTTGGCGTGGAAACACTGCTAAAGAGGGAAACAGGAGGAGCCAGCCCACCCAAGTCTGAATGGGGGAATATCATAAGGTAAATACCGTATTATCCAAGCAATGCAAATTAAGTCTAGGGTTTATTAACTGGGAGACCGGACAGGCACAGAGGCCAGGAAATTATGCTAATATTCTTAATTGTTATAAATATTAGGAAACAGCTTTGCAATATTAGAAAGGCAAGAGAAAAGATGGGGTGTCAAAGAACATGTTCACTCTATCAGTTCTTGAAGTAACTTAAGAAATCAGTGACTATGATTAATTCCAAATCATGAAAAGTTTCAAAATCTGCAGAAGTTACCAAGTCCTTTACAGACTGCGGTAGCACAAGGGGGTGGGGTGTTGAATAGTATAGAGACACAGAATGTTTTTAAAACATATGTGTTTAATGATCAGATAAAAAAGGTTTTCGGGTAAGAAGCAGTGGTTAAATCCAATTATTTTACATTCTGTGGGCGTGGCTTGGTGGGCGTGGTATGGCTTGGTGGGTGTGGCCTGGTGGGTATAGAAGGGGAAGGATACTGCAAAATCCCCATTCCCACTCCACTCCAGGGGAAGGATACTGCAAAATCCCCATTCCCACCCCACTCCTGGGGGAAGGATACTGCAAAAAACCCATTCCCACCCCACTCCTGGGAGAAGGATACTGCAAAATCTCCATTCCCACACCACTCCAGGGGAAGGATACTGCACAATCTCCATTCCCACTCGAGGATATTGCAAAATCTCCATTCCCATCCCACTCCTGGGGGAAGGATACTGCACAATCTCCATTCCCACTCCAGGATATTGCAAAATCTCCATTCCCATCCCACTCCTGGGGGAAGGATACTGCACAATCTCCATTCCCACTCCAGGATATTGCAAAATCTCCATTCCCATCCCACTCCTGGGGGAAGGATACTGCACAATCTCCATTCCCACTCCAGGATATTGCAAAATCTCCATTCCCATCCCACTCCTGGGGGAAGGATATTGCAAAATCTCCATTGCTACTCTACTCCTGGGGGAAGGATATTGCAAAAATCCCCATTCCCTCTCCACTCCAGGGGAAGGATAATGCAAAATATCCATTCCCACCCCACTCCTGGAGGAAGGATACTGCAAAATCTCCATTCCCACCCAACTCTTGGGAGAAGGATATTGCAAAAATCCCCATTCCCTCTCCACTCCTAGGGGAAAGATACTGCAAAAAAACATGGGCTGATTTGTAAGGATAACTGAGTTAACCGAGTCATCAATAATATCACAGTCATTGAATGTACAGTACATGTACAAGTAGCATTGATTGTTTTTAGTAATAATGGGTTTTAACTTTTTTTCCCCTTAATGTTAGATTTGTATTGTATTGTATTGTTATTGCTGTTGTGAGCCGCCCCGAGTCCTCGGAGAGGGGAGGCATATAAATATAATAAATTATTATTATTATTATTATTATTATTATTATTATTATTATTATTATTATTATTGTTATTGCTATTGCTATTGCTATTACTATTATTAAGTAGTCCTTGACTTACAACCACAATTGAGCCAAAAATTTCTGTTGCTAAGCTAAGTAGTTAATAATGCCCCTTTTTATGAGTTTTCTTGCCACACAGTTGTTAAATGAATCACTGCAATTGTTAAGTTAGTAACATGGCTGTTAAGTGAATCGGGCTTCCCTAGTGGCGTTGCTTGTTGGAAGATTGCAAAAGGGGATCACATGAATCTGGGACAATACAACTGTTATAACCATGAGTCAGTTGCCAAGCTTCTTAATTTTGATCACATGATGCTGCAACAGTCGTAAGTCTGAAAAATGGTCACTTTTTTTAGTACCTTGGTAAGTTCAAATGGTTGCTAAAGTAGCTGTTGTAAGTTGAGGACTACCTGTCTAAATCTGAAATTAATAACCAAAAGAGAGAGGTAGAGTCTATCCTGCCTTTTCTCTGGATGATCAAAGCAGCGTAGAAAGGATATCCATTGTGCGGTGAGGTCGACTGTAGACAATCTGAGGTTAAAGTTTTCGGGGTTTGGCGAAGAAACCATAGAGTCAGGTAGTGCATTCCAGGCATTGACCACTCTGTTGCTGAAATTCTATTTTCTGAAATCGAGTTTGCAGTGGTTTAACTTGAGTTTGAATCTATTGTGTGCTTGTGTATTGTTGTGGTTGAGGCTGTAGTATTCATTGACAGGTAGGACATTGTGGTAGATCAGTGGTAGGTAAAGCTGGCTCTTCTATGACTTGTGGACTTCAACTCCCAGAATTCCTGAGCCAATCATGTCAGCTGAGGAATTCTGGGAATTGAAGTCCCAGATTTAGTCTCATATTCTTATATCTCATATATCTCCTCTACTATATCTCTATAAGCTTCATTGTATATTATTGTGTATTGGACAAAATAAATAAATAAAAATAAATAAATAATAAAAAATTATGAACTACATTTAGATCATAATGGAGGCAACGTAACTCTAAGGTATCTAAGCCCAAAATTTCAAGTCTGGTAGAATAAGGAATTCTGCTGCATGCAGAGGAGTGGAGGATTCTTCTTGTGAAATATTTTGGGACTCTCTTGATTGTATTAATGTCCGAAATGCAGTGCGGGTTCCATACAGGTGAGCTGTATTCAAGAATTGGTGCAGCGAATGTTTTGTATGCTCTGGTTAGCAGTGTAATTGCCAGAGAAGAAGTGACGCAAGGTTTGGTTAACAATTCTTAGTACCTTTTTGGCATTTTCTATTCACAACTGCCCCAAACATTACTCAGTCAGTTTCTATGGTAAGGATGAAGTTAAACCTAGATTGTCTTGATCTTAGTGCAAGAGGCTACCAATAATTCTGGCAGATGGTTGAATAATTTAGTCAAATTAATTATACTTATTTCATAAGGGCAGAACTCACAATGCAACACTCCTATCCTCATTTATATAAGATTGTCAGATTTTGCAGATCCTTGAAGCAGATATTGCTTCAATATCATAAAGGACACCAGAAAGTAATAGGCTGTTATTTCAAAATATTCATAGATCCATAAAGGCAGAGTGGCCAAATTGATAAATAATTCCTTAAAGCAGTATAGACATGTAAGGGGGGAAATGACATACTGGTGTGTCCTGGTACCCCATTCTGGTAGGAGCCCACCAATTGCATAATCACATGTGCAACGTCTTAGCCGGGCCATGAGCACCATCATTTTCCCCCACTTTCTTTGCTTTCTGTGCATGAGCAGGAGCAAAATTGTCCCTCTGAGCATGCTCAGAGAGCTGAAAGAGGACACACACATAGTGACCGTGCGTGCACGGTTGTGATGCACACCAATAGCGAAAGGTAAGTGGAACCCACCTCTGAATACAAGCTACAGCCATGATGGTTGCCGATCGGTTTCCGGTCACAATTCAAAGTGTTGGTTATGACCTATAAAGCCCTTCATGGCATCGGGCCAGAATATCTCCAGGACCGTCTTCTGCCGTACAAATCCCAGCGACCGGTTAGGTCCCACAAAGTTGGCCTTCTCCGGGTCCCGTCGACTACGCAATGTCATTTGGCGGGACCCAGGGGAAGAGCCTTCTCTGTGGTGGCCCCGACCCTCTGGAACCAACTTCCCCCAGATATCAGAGTTGCCCCCACCCTCCTTGCCTTTCGTAAGCTCCTTAAAACCCACCTCTGTCGTCAGGCATGGGGGGATTGAGATATTCCCTTCCCCCTAGGCTTATAAAATTTATGCATGGTATGTCAGTATGTATGATTGGTTTCTTAAATTGGGGGTTTTTTTACATTATTTTTAATATTAAATTTGTACATATTGTCTTTTTACTGTTGTTAGCCGCCCCGAGTCTACGGAGAGGGGCGGCATACAAATCTAATAAACAAACAAACAAACAAATAAATAAATGGCGAATCTGTGGTACACAAGCCACAGGTGTTATGCGGAGCCACATCTCAGGGCATGTCAGGCATTGCCCTATGTCAGCTCATTTTTAGCCTTGGGGAAGGCTGTTTTTGCCCTCCGGAGGCTTTAAGAGACTTCCCTAAAGCTTCCAGAGGGTGAAAAACGGCCCAATGGACAAGACGGAAATCCATTTTTCCAAATTTCTGGTCTGCCCATTGGGCCATTTTTTACACTCCAGAGACTTCATGGAAGCCTGAGGGTGAAAAATGGCCCAACTTGGGGGAGGGGGGGGAGAATGCACGCATGCACAGCGTGATGGATGTAAGGGGGGTTGTGAGCTGAGATGCATGTGTGCTAGCACGCGCACACACTTCCATTTTTGGCATGCAAGAAGAAAAAGGTGGGTTCTGCTAATAAAGTGCAAACCAATGTATTGAAAATCAATGAAAGTTAATGAATTCTCCTACTCCTGCTGCACATCTTCCTATCAAAATGTTTGAAGTAGCTCATAACTTTGTTTGGATTCAAGCCAACTATTAGAAGACAAAAAACCTTACAGACCAGTAATAACCTGTGCTTTGCTACTGATTGTTTTATTCATATAAACACCTCATATTGACTTTGATCCAAGCTACAGGCTACTTGGAATTTTGTAGAAAATAGTTAATCATCACACACACACACAATGCCTACCACACTCAACTCATTCTTAGAAACATAGAAACATAGAAGACTGACGGCAGAAAAAGACCTCATGGTCCATCTAGTCTGCCCTTATACTATTTCCTGTATTTTATCTTACAATGGATATATTTTTATCCCAAACAGGTTTAAATTCAGTTACTGTGGATTTACCAACCACGTCTGCTGGAAGTTTGTTCCAAGGATCTACTACTCTTTCAGTAAAATAATATTTTCTGACGTTGCTTTTGATCTTTCCCCCAACTAACTTCAGATTGTGCCCCCTTGTTCTTGTGTTCACTTTCCTATTAAAAACACTTCCCTCCTGGACTTTATTTAACCCTTTAACATATTTAAATGTTTCAATCATGTCCCCCCTTTTCCTTCTGTCCTCCAGACTATACAGATTGAGTTCATTCTTGGCAGAGAGTCAATATCACACGGCTTTATTGTCTACACAGTGAGAAAATTGTTATTCCAGCTGATCTGTCAGGTATTTTTAAAAAATCTTTAAAAAGAACAATTAGTTATCACTAACACATGCAAAACTTTCCAGGTAGTTGCAAAAAAGTTAAAATATTCATAGCAAAAAACCTTCTTGGCAAAACAAAACAAAACAAAACAAAAAAACAAATCCCACTGCTGGTTTACATGAATGCAAATTAGAGTCTGTCTATGGATGTATTTATTTTATTTATTTATCTATTTTGGAACATTTATATTGCTGCCTATTCGCACACAGAGACTCAGTGATGGGCTCCTATGGGTATGGTCACTAGTGATGGGCAAACCCAATGGTGTTTGGGTTCGGCAAGTTCAGACGAACTTTATGCAAAATTCGGCCAAACCCGAACCGAACGCGAACGTGAATGGGGAATCCCACAAAGAGATTCCCGGGGCGGAGCTTTGATGTCACGTATACCGGCAGGTTGCTAAGGACGCCAAGGTGATCACTTCCTGGATTCCATGGAATCCAGGAAGTGATCACCTTGGCGTCCTTAGCAGCCTGCCGGTGACTTCAAGGCTCCACCCCCGCAATCTTTTCGTGGGAGGGATTCCCCAGCTCCTTCAAAGGGAGGTCTTCACATAAAAATAAACATTGTTATTTTTACGTGAAAGGACCGCCCTTTGCTTGCAGCGCCGCTGCGGCGTCCTTTTTGTACATACTCATTATATAGTAGATGATGTATATTTTGGTGTGCCTATGTGTAATATGTATGTACCCATATGGCATATGTACATAGAATTAAATAGTATATTTTGGATGTTCAGTAATAGTAGGGGAAATTGCATCTGTTTGAGGCGAGGAGAGGCCAGGCACCCTAACCCAAACCCTTGACGTGAGTGACGTCAAGTTGGCCACCTTTAAGCCAGCCACATGACCTTTAACACCCCCCCTCCATTGCATGATTGTCAAGCCACTCCCACCTGGTCACATGGCCAACAAACCACACCCACAAAATAAGGCAGGCCCACTGCGTGTTGTGACTCAGCCTGAGGCTGCTCAGGGACCAGCTGTGTCTCTGCTTGCTTTATGCCCGGAGGAGGATGACAGCGCAGAGGAGGGGGCTGAACAGTCGGACGGGGGAGAGGAAAATCAGGAATGGGATGAAGGAGAACAGCATGAGAGCCCCGGGGGGGGGGGCTCTCCCCAGCCAGTAGCTTGGAGTCATTAGGTGATGAGGCACAAGCTGTCATTGACATGAGACAGCGACGTTCAGAGCAATGAAAGGAGCAGTTAAAGAGATATTTTCACCAGTGAATTAGAAACAGCTGGGTTTGGGTGTGGTCCTCATCAGCAGGGTTTAAAAGGCAGGCAAGGCCTTGAAGCCATGTGGAGTGTTATCAGCTTGGTGTGGTGTTATCCTGTCTTGTTTCTCGGCATCTCTGTTCCTGGTTTGTGGCCCAGCAGCTTTGGAAGATCCGTGGGAGGTGTAGGTCTGCTATCTACAGCCTTGGCTTGGCAGCAAGAATTCTGTATTGCTGCATGGACTTTTGGCCTTCGTGAATATATCTGAAGATACAGCATTTTCCTGTTTGTAAGGACATTTTCTGTTACCTGTGTTTTTCTTGAATTTTATAAAACTGCCTTTGCCTTTTACCAGTGTGTCTGGCTTCTCTTTTTGGGTTGGTATTGGCTTCTGGAGTGACCCAGACAGAACACTGCGTGGTAGTAAACTTTTTTGCAGCCCTTCACTGCAGAGATGCAAGGCAGCTGACACAAATATAAAAACATCACATATAAAAAATGAAATTAATAGAAGAAAATAATCAAATAAAAAAAATAGCATTAGAAATTAGGCCTGAGAGCAATTTTGGCTGAATGGGTTTCTAGACCGTTTTAGAAACCAATAGATTCTGAATTCTAGTCCCATTTTAGAGAGGAAACCAGCTGAGTGACCTTGGGCTGTATGCTCTCTCTCAGCCCTAGGACTACAGCCAAGCAATGGTTCTGAAGAGTGCCAAGAAAAGCTGCAGATACTTTCCTGCCGTTGCTAGGAATCAACACTGACTCAAAGGCACACCACCCTTAAAACCCCAAAAACAAAAAACACCCAACCTTGAGACTTAGTTATATACACTGCTTCAAGACTGCTTCTGTGGTCTGTCTTAAGAGATCTACTGCACTGATTGCTTTGGAAAAAGGCTACTTGCAGATTCACAGGGACAGAGTTTGCACTGTTTAAGGGAAATACTCTTTCCATCGTCCCCAAACCAATAAAGAAGCAGCAGAGCAGCTCCAACTGCAAAGCAAATTCTAGTCTAGGAAAATCTATTCTTAGTTTTCTTACATTATAAATACCTCTTGTTAAAACCACTAAGTAGAGCCTGTGCAAGCTTATCATGGAATGACAGCTATGAACATAAGTTCTACTTTTGGAAACAAATTTACACTCTCCCTGGTTTGATTTTTAAGGAAATTGTATGCAAAAGCAAAAATCTCAGAGTTCTACTTTAATAATTATAATAGACTATTTGCTTTTCCCACAATTGAATTCTAGACATTTAGTGGGAATGGAATTAGATTTATTTGTTTGTTACATAGAAACATAGAAGTCTGACGGCAGAAAAAGACCTCATGGTCCATCTAGTCTGCCCTTATACTATTTTCTGTATTCTATCTTAGGATGGATATATGTTTATCCCAGGCATGTTTAAATTCAGTTACTGTGGATTTATCTACCATGTCTGCTGGAAGTTTGTTCCAAGGATCTATTACTCTTTCAGTAAAATAATATTTTCTCATGTTGCTTTTGATCTTTCCCCCAACTAACTTCAGATTGTTTGTTTGTTTGTTTGTTTGTTTATCAAAGAAAGAACAGAAGATAAAATATAGGAATAAAATATATCAATGAGAATAGAAGAAAAGATGTAGGGATAGAAGAGAAGATATAGGAGATATAGGAGAGACAATAGGACTGGACAGGAGACAGAAGGCACACTAGTGCACTTATGCACAATGACCAGAAGAGTCCATCAGAACCAATAACTGTACAAGAATAGTGTCAGATACATTGTTATCAAGACAATCATAATTAGGAGGAAAAGAGGACACTTGCAGTGTCAAAGAAACACTATCTATCTATCTATCTATCTATCTATCTATCTATCTATCTATCTATCTACCTACCTACCTACCTACCTACCTATCATCTGTCTATCTATCGTCTATCAATCATCTATCTATAATCTATCATCCATCTATACTTCTATCATAATCTTCATCATCATATAATCCTCATCATAATATCATCCTCATATATATGTCATCTATCATCTATCTATCATCATTTGTCTGTCTGTCTATCTGTCTGTCTATTGATCTATCTATTGTCTATCATCTATTTATCATTGTTTGTCGATCTATCTATCTATCCATCATCATCTATCTATAATCTTTCTTTGCATATTTCCCAAAGTCTCAACATCTTTCTTGTAATGTGGTGATATGACCACAATTGGGACCTGAATTTCAATTGTTAAGCAATAAATTATTAAGCAATTAATTATGTTACTGAATCCAATTTTGGATTTTAAAAAAATGCTCTCTCTCTTTTTGCATTAGTCTCATTTATTATTCTGGTTCTAGGATTCTACTCTGGGATTATATTATATTATATTATATTATATTATATTATATTATATTATATTATATTATATTATATTATATTATATTATATTATATTATATTATATTATATTATATTATATTATATTATATTATATTATATTATATTATATTATATTATATTATATTATATTATATTATATTATATTATATTATATTATATTATATTATATTATATTATATTATATTATATTATATTATATTATATTATATTATATTATATTATATTATATTATATTATATTATATTATATTATATTATATTATATTATATTATATTATATTATATTATATTATATTATTATCAGTATATTAATTCCACTGCTAAATGGCAAACAGTTTGATGTTCCAAGTTCCTCTGTCAAATGTAAGTCAGTAGTTAATAACAGCAGGATGTATTCCATAAGAACAGTGTGTTCCAATGAAGAGGTGGAGAATTCAAGAGATGGTTCAGGAATTAGATGTCTATCATATTTTGCAGGACATCATGTTCTGGGCAGCTAACTGGCCCAAACTGTGCAGTTTCACAAGATGTAGGTTTTTGAAAATGTAAGTAGGGAGGTTGATATATAAAGATCTATTCCTTGGTAGACCTGACTTTATTTCCTGCAGTTTTTCTTGTAGCACTGAGGGTTTTAAAAAAATTCTGTAGAAGAGAATAATGCCAGTGGAAGTGGCTGCTATTTAAACTACTTAAATACAACTGCAATGTTAATAATCATGTGCTCAACAAAAATTACATCTGCATTTTTATTTAGAGTTTTCCATTACATTCAGAGTAAGGTCCAAGATGATCAAGAACTGGAATATATGAATACTAGGCATTAAAGCAATGAAAATAAAACCGGCTTTCAATAGATCCCACTGAATTTACTACAGTGAAATCTAGTGTTTATAATTTAAAGCAGTTAATGGAAGAACGTATCCGCAGGTCCAGGAATTGCCTTATAAAAAGGAGGCTTATTTACACACTTCAGTGGTGTTATTTCAGAGACTTGTGTTAATGAAACACCATCACTGCTATCCAAATGTCCAATTAAATCGCTTGGGGACTAAATTGAGAGACTGCACAATCTAAAGCTGGATAGGGAAGAGGGGGGGGGGAGAGTTCAGGATACATCAATCAAAGCAGCAATATTATTTGAGCTGTGATGGGCAGTGGTTAGAATACAGTATCGCAGGCTACTTCTGCTGATTGTCAACTGCCAGGAGTTCGGCAGTTCGAGTCTCACCTGTTGACTCAGCCTTCCATCTTTCCAAGGTTGGTAAAATGAGGACCCAGATTGTTGGGGGCCATATGCTGACTCTGTAAACTGCTTAGAGAGCTGTAAAGCACTGGGAAGTGATATCTAAGTCTAAGTGCTATTGCAGGGGTGTCAAACTCGATTCCATTGAGGGCCGCAACAGACTTTGTTTAATCTCAAGGGGGTAGGGTGGGCATGGCTAGGATGGGCATCACCAGGTCGATGTCACTCATGTGGGAAGTGCCAGTGCAAATAGGCTCCTGAGCTCCATTTTTGGCTGCAATGGCCTCCTGCAACCTATCAGGCAGCACTCTGCCAAGGGGGGCAGGCACAGCCTTGTGGCCTCAATTTTTGCTGGCAGAGGCACCGCAGACCAGTCCTTTGCTGTCATCAGGGTGGCCCAGCGGGCCAGCTCCTGCTCCTTTACTATTTCTATTCTTGTGCTGAAATTTAAAAATGTTTTTTAAAAATTTGAAAGGGCAAAGGAAGCTTCTAGTCTCTGCTAGAGTGGAATAAAGTATTAAGGAATAAAATTTTGGCAATAAAGGGCTTAAGAGGCTCTGGTATAAAAGCAGATGGATAACATGGGTATCGGGTGCATTTGCAATGGAATGGGAATTGATGACATCGTCTATTCCTGTGCTCAGATAGTGGTGAGTGGCCCATACTGACAATGTATGACAAAAATAGTTTTAAAACTAGGCTTCTCCTTGATCAGTGGTGGGTTTCAAAAATTTTCACTACCGGTTTGGTAAGCATGGCTAGGTGGGAGGCATTTGACTGAGTGGGCATGACCAACTTGATGTCACTCCTGCCCATGCCCACTTAGTCACATGATCCCTCTTCTATCCACAACACAGAAAAAGGTAGGAAAATTTTGGGAATTTGCACCTATCTACCCCTGCCCTTCATTCGCCAGTTGCACCTGGCCCTAGCCCTGCTTCCTCCCCCCTACTGCCTCTTTGTTCAGACTGCTTACCTTCTATGGCAGCTGGTCTAGAGTCCAGAATGCAAGCTGACCAGAGTTTTTGGTGACACCGCCCCCCCCAGCCAGATGCTGCTGCTGGAAAGCAGCTGGCAAAGAAGCCACTTTGAGAACTGCTTTACAGCTGCGGTGGCTGACCACAGGCTGCCAAAAAGTACTGGAAGTCACGGAATTGTCATTCCATCACCATGTTCTTTGTGCATGCACATCACACTGGATGTGTGTGTGTGAAGAACATGGCAGTGATGAACATGGCAGGCAGGGTGAGGAAGTGGGAGAACTGGTTCAGGGATGTGGCCAGCCGGTCATCGCTACTAGTTCAATGACTTTGGCCAAATTTCCACCAACAATTTACCTGAAACAGTGCAAACCGGCTAAATACCACCTCTGTCCTTAATGGGTGGTCCTTCGAGGGGGAAGTGCATAGGACAAATTCAGGCATTTAAGAAAAATACTCTTGGAAAGCATTCAAAGTTACAATTCCACACACACACCCATCAATCTTCTGAAGTAACACAGTCCCCAGAGATTTTTTCCACATGGCGAGACCAGCTGCCATCCCCGCTCCGTTCTCCCCAGGCTGCTTTCCTCAATAGCCAGGATAAAATTGAGTTCACTTCATTGGGTGAACTATTGTTTCAATACTTTCCTCCCAATTATGTTTTCATCAGGTCGATAGAAGAATGGATTATATTATTATTTAAGCATTATCGCCTGCATCAATTGCTTCCGTTTCTTTCCCCTTTTTGTCATTTCACTTCAGTTGGATTGCACATCATTACTTTGAATAATAATAATTATGTAGTTAGCAATGTGGTGCCTTAAAAGTGACGTCTTGAAAAGTTTAATTTTCATTTACGCCAATTCAGTGACTCCATATTTATTTAATAATAATAATAATAATAATAATAATAATAATAATAATTTATTAGATTTGTATGCCGCCCCTCTTCGAAGACTCGTTAAGAATCTTTCCCCTGTGCTAACTGTTTTTAGAATAGAATAGAATAGAATAGAATTCTTTATTGGCGAAATGTGATTAGACACACAAGAAATTTGTCTTGGTGCATATGCTCCTCAGTGTACATAAAAGAAAAGATACATTGTTAAGAATCATGTGGTACAACACTTAATGATTGTCAATGGGGTCGAATAAGCAATGAAGAAACAATAAATATTAATAAAAATCTTAGGATACAAGCAACAAGTTACAGTCATACAGTCCTAAGTGGGAGGAAAAGGATGATATGAATAATGAGAAAAACTAGTAGAAATAGTGCAGATATGGTAAAAAAAAATTGACAGTGTTGAGGGAATTATTTGTATATTAGAGTGATGGCATTCTGGAAAAAACTGTTCTTGTGTCTAGTTGTCTTGGTGTGCAGTGTTCTATAGCGACATTTTGAGGGTAGGAGTTGAAACAATTTGTGTCCAGGATGTGAGGGGTCAGCGAGTCTGCGGAGAGGGGCGGCATACAAATCTAATAAATAATAATAATAATAATAATAATAATAATAATAATAAATATTTTCACCGCCCTCTTTTTGACTCGTGCAGTATACAGGTCCTCAATGGAAGGCAGCTTGGCAGCAATTTTTTTTTCTGCAGTTCTGATTATCCTCTGAAGTCTGTGTCGGTTTGTTGGGAAGGTTCTAAAGAGCCATCCTAGGTTTTGGAAGCAGGAGTGGGCAGCAGGCAGGACGGGGTGGAACGCAGTTCCACTGAAGGAAATGAAGCTGTGTGCCCAGCTCCAGCTGACTATCCCTCCTCCCATCCTCTTCCTTCTCCTTGGAAAGTGGCAGGGAGACCAGCACTTGCAGGAGTTGCAGGGGGGCCATTTCCTCCCCCCTCTTTTCTCAACAGCTGATTGGCACCCATTTGCCTAGCTACCCAGCCTGAGGCAGGGGGTGACCCAGGAAGGAGAGCGCAGGAAACGCGAAGCAAATTATCACCCCAGGGAGAGACACTGGTGAGGTGACGATGGTCTATTCAAGCCACTCCCACCTGGTCACATGGCCAGCAAGCCACTCTTACCCAGTCACATGATCATCAAGCCACACCCACAAAATAAGCCACACCCACAGTGTGGCAGTAAAAATTTTGGCTGACCATTTACTGTTTGGAAGCATCTGTCTATAAAGCCCACCTTGGATTTTCAGCTGCTCATTCTCCCTCTGACTTTTTAAATTGTTCAGTCAGATTTTCAATGCTTGGGGAGGTTGTATGCCTTTATGTGCAACATTATTATGGAGCTGCATGTATAATGCATGATTAATATGTTTGAAAATTAATTAAGACGGTGCTCACTGAAAAGATTGCAAACACGATTCATCACTCATCTTAAGCATTTAGCTCTGGTGGGGGTTTGCAAGCAAAGGTGGCAATTAGTGGGTTTTCCATCACCAAGATGTCATTCTTTCATGCCCATAACATATGGACAATGATCATTCAGATGGACTCGAGCAGATGTTAAACACACAGGGCATGGCTTGGAATGCACAGCTAGACCCAAGCTGTTTGAATAAGGCTTAATTGAGGTTCTGGCTTCCATGAAATTGTATACCTGAGGGTAGACACAAAGGAGGCATTAGCACACAGCATCACAAGTAGAGTTGCTATAGACAGATAATTAATTTGCTGTGAGTAGCAAAAAAAGTACCTAGGGGGATATGCTCCTTCCCCCCACCCACCCACCCCCATTGCCAATAATGGTAAGCCATTTAAAAAGCTGCCAGGAACTTCCTAGCCTTTTATACTTGCATAACTATCTAGATAGTAAATCATTTATTAAGTTATTACATCTCTGTATAATGAAAGTCCAGAGCCCATGGCTCAGAATACAAGAGGTCATTCGTATAAAATTAATGTGCAGAAGTAAGAGATGTCCATCTTATAGTATTGATATGTAAAAAAGTAAAAAGTTGGGGTTAGGGTTAATAACCGAGAAAATGTTGATATGTGCACATAGTGGTTTATTCAATCTGGTTTTCCATCTTAAATAAAAGATGCTCTATAACTTTTTATATATATATTTTTTTCTTGTCTTCTCCATTGCTTTAAAAAAAAGCCTGCTTCAATTTCTCTGAGCCTTTCTTTAAAAGCTATCAATTATTTGGAAACTGGCAGATCTGACTTTTTTTTAAAAAAAATTGTTATTAATTTTTCAAAAAAACCCAAACATGACAAACATAACATACAACATTTAGTGGAGCTACAGTCACTCCGCTCAAAGTAGAAGTCGTCATCATCATCATAATAAATAAAAATTGTCTATAAAATACATATAAGTATATAAAATGAAAATGTCAATTTTAATTTAATAAATCTAAGTCTACATGAAAATTTATAAAGATATATATAAAAAAAGAAAGATCTGACTTTTCTATCTGGCCTATTGCCAGTAGGAGTCAATCAATGCTTCCTCAATACTGGAATGCAGAATATTGCTGCCCCGACCCCACCCCATGCACACACATTCCCAGCTTAATGAAAATGAACCGTGCACCTGTGCTTTCCTCCTGTTTTGAATTAAATTGAACTGCCACTGTTTTGAATTGAATTGAATTGAATTTCATCTTGCCACAGTTGTTAAGTGAATCACTGCAATTGTGATTCAACATTACTGCAGAATGTTCTTTCTGCGCCAACTCAGGATGCTCAAACTGCCGAAGGAGCTGCTGATACAGTTCTACAGAGGAATCATTGAGTCTGTCATCTGCACCTCTATAACTGTCTGGTTTGGTTCTGCAACCCAGCAAGACCGACACAGACTTCAGAGGATGATCAGAACTGCAGAAAAAATAATTGCCAACCTGCCTTCCATTGAGGACCTGTATACTGCAGTCAAAAAGAGGGCGGTGAAAATGTTTACGGACCCCTCGCATCCTGGACATAAATTGTTTCAACTCCTACCCTCAAAATGCCGCTATAGAGCACTGCACACCAAAACAATTAGACACAAGAACATTCATTTCCCAATCACCATCACTCTGCTAAACAAAGACTAAGAGTACATTATTTTTACTATTAGTTTTTCTCATAGTTCCTATCACCCATCTCATCCCACTTACTTACTTACTTACTTACTTACTTACTTACTTACTTACTTACTTACTTACTTACTTACTTACTTACTTACTTATTTATTGGATTTGTATGCTGCCCCTCTCCGTAGACTCGGGCGACTAACAACAATGATAAAAACAGCATGTAACAATCCAATCCAATACTAAAATAACTAAAAAAACCTTATTATAAAAACCAAACATACATACAGACATACCATGCATAAATTGTAAAGGCCTAGGGGGAAAAAATATCTCAGTTCCCCCATACCTGACGGGAGAGGTGGGTTTTAAGAAGTTTACGAAAGGCGAGGAGGGTGGGGGCAATTCTAATCTCTGGGGGGAGTTGGTTCCAAAGGGCCGGGGCCGCCACAGAGAAGGCCTGGGTCCCACCAAACGACATTGTTTAGTTGACGGGACCCAGAGAAGGCCCACTCTGTGGGACCTAACTGGTCGCTGAGATTCGTGCAGCAGAAGTTATGACTGTAACTTGTTGCTTGTATCCTTACGATTTATATTAATATTGATTATTTCTTGATTACTTATTTGTACCCTATGACAATTATTCATAGGGTACAAATAAGTAATAATGACAATTATTAAGCGTTGTACCTCATGATTCTTGACAAATGTATATTTTATTTCATGTACACTGAGAGCATATGCGTTGTTAGTTTGTCTCGGTGCAGCTCTGTGTGAAACCTTCGGCATACAATCAGCAGAGTTTTTGCAGTGGGGTAGATAATGTGGGCTAGCCAGATAAAGACTCAGACTTAGTATTAACAATATTATTATTTACAAATATACAACAATATTAACAATAGATTACAAACCGCACACTGCTAGAATAATATGACTCACTAGCAAAGATATCTCAAAGTAACTCCCCCCACATGGAATGGTGCTGGCGCCCCCTTATGGCTAACCAGTGAAAGTTCTTAAAGATACAGTCTTTATTTTCATAGACCAATGTTGTTAGTTTACTATATGGTAACCCCAAAGTAGGTTATGTACTGTTGTTGTTAGCTCTGGCCCAGCTCCTGCCCCAAGGACTGTGGATGTGGGGGAGACATCCACATGCTGCAGGCCTGTTTTGCCCCCGGTGGAATCTGATGATGAAGGCTCCTCTGACCAAGAAAACATGAGTGACAGGGAGGAGGAGAGTGTGGCAGACAGCTCAGAAGGAGATCAATTATCTAGCTCCTCCTTGGATTCAGAACAAGAGTTAATGATACAGCCACGCATGCGGAGAGCGATGCATAGGCAACAACAACTGAGAGATTATTATCAAAGAAAACGAGGCCACCTGTGGTTGGGTGGGGCTGTGGTAATTAGTGAGGCTGCTATAAATAGCAGCCTGTGGGTTTGGCCAATGTGGAGGATTATCTGATCGTTGTGTTTTGTGACTGCTTTACTGACTTTGACCTTTGTGTGCTGATTTTCCCCCGCTTTGAAACTAAACCAGAGCAAAGTGTGTTTCACTTTGTGAAAGAAGGAGGACTGTGAATGGCCTCACAGCTGCAAGCTAAGTATCACAGAACTGATAAGGGACTTGTACAAATTACCAGTTAGTTTGGAGACGAGTGGTCTTTGCTATACCAAAAGAGGGCTTGGTTTAAGTGAATTTTCATTATAAAGAACATTGTTTTGAATTTTCAAACGTGTGTGTGTCTGAAATTTGTACTTGTGAATTTTTGGGAGGAGTCTACCAGAGAGCCCAACAGAACATGTACAATGTACTAACATGCACCAAAGATAAATTCCTTGTGTGTCCAATCACACTTGGACAATAAAGAATTCTATTCTGTTCTGTCCTGTCCTGTTCTAAAAGATGGACCTTTGTAAAATCCTCCTGCCGCAGGATCCTGCTACAGGTATCTGTTTATTTGGGAAGGAAGAGTGAGAAGGAAGAGCAAAGGACGAATGTACAGTATGCATAAGTGCAAGAAAAGAAAAAGAAAGAAAGAAAGAAAGAAAGAAAGAAAGGCACATGAATTAGTGAAAACAATCCCTAAAAGTAAAAACAAGTAGTACACCAGTTCACAGGGGAGACAGCTCTGCATGGATGAGAAGAACTAGAGATAGAAAAATAGTCAGTCAGATCTTGCACTGAGCATGATTGAAACTATACATCAGTCCTGGTCTAATTCCAACTCATTGCAAACCAGAGTAGAATTTCTGAAATAGGCTTAAGAAATAGAATGAACAGCATGGGAGATAAGCAGCATAGGCTGCGGTGTAGAATTGCTCTACACAGGCTTATAACTGATGCAGCATAAAACTGTAGCTGCCTTTTTATTGGCCATGCTATTATGCTGATTCTTATTCAGATTATGATCAATTATGTCTGAAATTTTCAAGTTTCTCCATCCTGTGACCAAGCATTTTATTTTCTGTTTTTATAAATAAACATTTTTTTTCTCTCTGCCTCTTTCCAGGGGTCACCAAAGTTGGCAACTTTAAGATTTGTGGACTTCAGCTCCCAGGATTCTCCAACCAGCATAACCAACATAGCTGGCTGGAGAATTCTGGGAGTTGAAGTCCGCAAGTCTTAAAGTTGCCATGTTTGAAGACCTCTGCTCTAATCTGTCAAGTTCCCTTCGATGTTTTGTTTTGGATTTCTATAGTGTCAGCTCTATCGCACAATGTTATGCCATCTGCAAACTTATAAGCATTTCCTTTGCCAAGTCTTGAAATTAAGAAATGAAAAAAAAGCAATTAATGCTTTTAAGAATTTCTCCATTGAAGTACTTATTGAAAATGTTTAAAAAAACAGCGCCCATGGCCAGACATTGTAACCCCTCATTTGACAATTTACTCCAATTTAATGTGAAACCGCTAATGATTGAAAAGAGTTTTCAAACCAGCTGTAAAAATCAGCAAATAGTTAGGCCATCTAGACTAGGGCTGTCAAACTCCTGGTCCACAGGCCAAATGCATCATGCACTGGCCATGCCCAGGCACAGTTTAGCGAAGAGGAAAAAAGTCTCAATATGTCATGTGACAATGTGAGTTTGAGACCCCTGATCTAGACCACACTTCACTAACTTGCTAATCAGAATGTCATGGGATATTTTGTCAAATGGGAAAGTTATTTAATATCCAAATTATTCCTTCAATTACCAAAGAAATTACTCAACCAAAAAAAATGAAAATAGAAACATAGAAGTCTGACGGCAGAAAAAGACCTCATGGTCCATCTAGTCTGCTCTTATACTATTTTCTGTATTTTATCTTAGGATGGATATATGTTTATCCCAGGCATGTTTAAATTCAGTTACTGTGGATTTATCTACCACGTCTGCTGGAAGTTTGTTCCAAGGATCTACTACTCTTTCAGTAAAATAATATTTTCTCATGTTGCTTTTGATCTTTCCCCCAACTAACTTCAGATTGTGTCCCCTTGTTCTTGTGCTCACTTTCCTATTAAAAACACTTCCCTCCTGGACCTTATTTAACCCTTGAACATATTTAAATGTTTCGATCATGTCCCCCCTTTTCCTTCTGTCCTCCAGACTATACAGATTGAGTTCATGAAGTCTTTCCTGATACGTTTTATGCTTAAAACATTCCACCATTTTTGTAGCCCATCTTTGGACCCGTTCAATTTTGTCAATATCTTTTGGTAGGTCTCCAGAACTGAACACAGTATTCCAAATGTGGTCTCACCAGCACTCTATATAGCGGGATCATAATCTCCCTCTTCCTGCTTGTTATAACAAAGTTTGTGAACAAATCCATAGCAATATTATCTGCTCTAGAATGGCCTTGGTATTATGAAATGGTCCATTTCCTAAAAGCTGTATCATCAGATGTAGAACCTTCTCAATAGAGTGAAATTCACTCTATTGAAATCAAAGCTGCTTTTTGATTTGTTCATTTTCTCCTCTCTCTTAGTCTGAGAGGGCATTTGTAAATGTTTATGTTTCTTAGCAAGCTGGCCTTAATAAGCAACCTGGATTTCTTTTAAAAAGGCACTGCTGAGATATGTCAAGAATATTTTAATATTGTGCATACAGTAGAATTTTTATCATCTGACTTTTAATGACAATCTAATATTAAGAGGCCATGACAGAATCCATTGTCAAATGATATTATTGCATGACATGTCTCCTGATCGTTGAATAAATGAAGGCATTTTTGTGCTGTATTCTTTCAGCCAGTACTTTTTCTCCCAGTACTGTGTTTAGATCCTTTTCAGAGCCAGCTATCTGTCTGAATGAATCCTCTTCAGAGAGCTGATGATACAGGTCCAAGAACTAAAACAGATTTTCTATAAATTTTTACATTCCTTCTTTGGTGTTTTTGATTTCAGCAGATTGGTTAAAATGATTGATTGATTGATTGATTGATTGATTGATTGAGTTGAAAGGGACCATGAAGGCCATCGAGTTCAACTCCCTGCCCAAGCAGGAACCCTATAGTACACCATTCAAGTGGCAGTTCAATCTTCTCTTTAAAATGTCCAGAGTGTTGGAGTTCACAATGTCCACTGGTAGGTTGTTCCATTGGTTGATCGCTCTGACCATCAGGAAGTTCCTCCTTATCTCCATGTTGAATCTCTCCTTGGTCAGCATCCAGCCGTTGTTCCTCGTCCGGCCCTCTGGTGCCCTGAAGAATAAAGTGATCCCCTCCTCTCTGTGACATCCCCTCGTATACTTGTAGACTGCTATCATGTCTGCTCTGGCCCTCCTTTTCTCTAGGCTATCCATGCTCAGTTCCCTCAGTCTCTCTTCATAAGTCTTGGTTTCCAATCTCTTAATCATCTTGGTTGCTCTTTTTTGCACCTTCTCCAGAGTTTCAATGTCTCTTTTGAAGTGTGGTGACCAGAACTGAATACAGTACTCCAGGTGTGGTCGGACCAGGGCGAAGTAGAGTGGTATTAAGATTTCTCTGGTCTTGGAGTGTATTCCCCTGTTGATGCAGCTTAGGATTGTATTGGCTTTTTTAGCTGCTGCTGCACATTGTTGGCTCAAATTTATAATCAGTGTTCAGCATTTTAGTAATATTTATTGTATGGCATAGGACTATATTTTATAATAGTAAGTGCCTTGCAATAAAATATTACAAGGAACCTCTATTTCAGTATTCTAACCACTAACTAGGCTTTTCCTCAAAGACATTACAGAATCAGGCTAGGGTTCCCAAACTTTTTACTACCATACTGTGGGTGTGGCTTATTTTGTAGGTGTGGCTTGTCAACCATGTGACTGGGTGAGAAATCATTGGGTTTCTATCCTCTTTCTATGTTACATATTTTGAAAAAAACAAGACAATTTAACTCATTGGGATGAAAATTAGTAGGATAATTTTTCAAATAGGTGCTTGGACTCTATTCCAATTGATTAAGTTACATTATTTGAATGGCTATCAAAAAGGACAAATACATCAACACAGCATTGTTTGTTGAGGAGTACAGTAACATTTTCCCAAGTGATTGTTTTTTTCATTAAGAATATTAGGCAGGAGGTAGTAAACCCAAATGTTTATAGATCCACAAGAGTTAAGAGCTCAACTATGTAGGTACCTTTGTAGTTCTGTATTCTTTTAAAATGGGGTTTTTTAAATTAATTTTTGCTTCACATATGCTTTTATAAAGTATGTTTTCTACCTTAACATATGCTTATTAATTTACCTATGCATTACTTTTACTTATACATTTTGTATGCTACTGGTTGAACATCCATGATTTTTATAAAAATAAATATTCTAAAAAGCCACTTTTGATTTCTTTTATCAAAAACCTACCTAGTACCTGTATACTATGAATAAACACTAGAGGAAGAAAATCAAATCAGAACAGAGTGCTTGAATTAGGACTTTTTTTTTCTCAATTGAAAGATAACATCAGTTGAAAGACAACATGAGATGATAAGTGTTCTACTCTGTGTGAAAAGTTGCTGGGTTTGTTTTCTTTAACAATACATGTCCCGTTGTAGGCAGAAAAGCCTGGGTGCAAAATCCCAGGGATCTTCCCAGTGCAGCAGCTGAGAAAAGAGGCGTGTGGAGGCATCTCGAGTACCAACCGCACTGCGCCACCACCTCCTTCCTCTGCTGCAGCAAAGGTCCAGCCCCGGCGGCCCCAGTGAAGTGTGGGGATGGCAGGTGAAAATGGGGTGGCAAAGCAGGTAGAGTGCTGTACTGCAGGCCACTGAAGCTGACTGTAGATCTGTAGGTCAGCGGTTCAAATCTCATCACCGGCTCAAGGTTGACTCAGCCTTCCATCCTTCTGAGGTGGGTAAAATGAGGACCTGGATTGTGGGGGCAATAGGCTGGCTCTGTTAAAAAGTGCTATTGCTAATATGTTGTAAGCCGCCCTGAGTCTAAGGAGAAGGGTGGCATAAAAATCGAATAAATAAATTTTTCAGCAACTGACCTGCGTTTACAGTTGTTGGCAGCATCCCACAGTAAGTACATACCATGTATAGTAAGTACATACAATGTATACAATTTTTTTTGCCCAAAAATCAGCAGTTAACTTTTGTTTTTTGGGCAAAATTGGTCCATAGTGAAGCACTGGTTTACCTAATGACTGTAGTATTTTCTTAATGGCTGCTGCAAAAAAGATAATAAAATCAGGTCAACCGCATGGATGATCCAATTTACACAATTTACAACTGTGGTGGCAGATTCTATTATAATGGTAAATCAAGGATCGCCTATACTGATTACTCTTCTTTGTACTTTCAAGTCCTTCTTCTCTGATACCTTCAGATTTCCATTTCGGTTTGTTGACCATTGCTCAATCATTACTGCACTGTTTTAGGAAATAAAATCTTGCTTCACTTGTTACCAAATGCACAGGTATAGAATAGGTGACGCCTGGCTCAACAGCAGTAACTGTGGGAGGGATACAGGACTCCTAGTGGACAATCACTTAAGTAGGAGCCAACTGGGTGCTGTAGCTGCCAAAGAAGCCCAATGCAGACCTAGGCTTCATTAAAAATGGCATAATATAAGATCACATGGGGCAAAGCCATGCTGGCCTGATGTTTCATATTGTATTGGGTAGACTGGGATGAAGCAACTCAGGTAGACTGGGTTGAAGTGGTGCGAGCCGACTGCTTAAGATTTTTCCAGTCTGGCTCTGTAAGCCAGATTATTATTATTATTATTATTATTATTATTATTATTATTATTAATTAGATTTGTATGCCGCCCCTCTCCGAAGACTCTACAGATCTCACACTACTCACAAGAGCCTACAAAACTTTTGCCAGACCCATCCTTGAATACAGCTCATCTGTCTTGAACCCATACCACATCTTGGACATCAACACCCTTGAAAACGTCCAAAGACACTTCACCAGAACAGCCCTTCACTCCTCCCCTACGAAAATAGACGGACAATCCTGGGTCTAGAAAGCCTAGAAGTACGGCGCCTAAAACACAATTTAAGTATTGCCTACAAGATCATATGCTGCAACGTCCTACTGGTCAATGACTACTTCAGCTTCAACCGCAACAACAAGAGCACGCAACAGATTCAAACTTAATATTAACCACTCCAAACTTGACTGTAAAAAATATGGCTTTAATAACTGAGTTGTCAAAGCGTGGAACTCATTACCGGACTCAATAGTGTCAACCCCTAACCCCCAACATTTCTCCCTTAGACTATCCACGATTGTCCTCTCCAGGTTCCTAAGAGGTCAGTAAGGGGCGTACATAAGTGCACTAGTGTGCCTTTCGTCCCCTGTCCAATTGTCTTTCCTTTATCTCATATCTCATATATCTTTTCTTCCTTTCATATATCTTCTCTATTTTTACATATTATCTTTATATATATATATTACTTCATGTCTATTCTCTTCCATATGTATTGTGTATTGGACAAATGAATAAATAAATGAATAAATAAAGATCCAACCTTGAGTTTGAGTTTGACATCCCTGGTCTAGAACAGACCCTTAAGACCAGACCCGAAACTATAAGACTGTGCATTCTATTCCCACTTGTGCATTGTACTCCCACTTGAAGCCTAAAGTCAGCTATGAGACCTTGGGCCAGTCGGTCTCTCTTACCCCTAAGAAGCAGGCAACGATGAACCATTTCTGAAAAATGTTGCCAAGGAAACCGCCAGTACTAGTCCAACCTGTCTCAAAGGCATGCACAATTGAAATTTTTAACTGGGAAATGTAGTCTTCACTTGTCATTATGTAAACCATAGGTTTTGTAATTCTTCAAGGCAGTGAGCGTCCTTTCTGCCATTTCCCTAATTATTACAAGTGTCACTAAGGATATGTTTTTTTATCATTAAAGAATGGCAAGGAAAGATAGAAGATCATCTGCTTTACCACTGTGTACTAGTATCCCATTTATCAGTCAGCTGTCTTCTCAAGCTGTTCTTATTTCAAGCTTTTTCTCTCAAGTGCACAGCCGACAATAACAAAAATAGTATTATGCAGAAGGTTCAAGTGGCAGTCATATTTTATAAACAGAGCGCATGAAAATAGAAACATCTTCAGGGTTTCAACAGACTCTTGGCAATATCCTTGTTTTTGTATATCCAGATAGGCAACAATGCCAGGACACTCACCAAATACCTATGCTTCCAGCCTTGCCCATCAGTGTTCTCTTTAAGAGTCATCTCCTCCTAAAGTATAGGGAGGAAAGAAAGAAAAGCAACTCATCTTGATGGTTTCAGTTAGTAGATCCAACAGAGATATCTCCACCCTTCTACTGTCACTACCAGGCTACTTAAGAACAATCTTGCCCTGAGGGGAAGAGGGAAAATTTAGAACACTTTTTACCCAGACTGAACAAACAAAGTGGTATAAAAGGATGAGATCACAGCAGAAGCAGAAATGCTCTAAGTATAAACTCTGGTAAATGGGCCAGAAAATGATCTTGCTGTTCAAGGTTTCCTAGCTTAAGTTTCAGTTTATGCAAGTCAAATGTGTTTTCCTGTTTGCTTAAATTTCACTGAAAGTAAAATCAAAAAATGACTTTGCCAGAACAACCAGTGTATGCCACATACTGAGTTACACCCAAAATGTTAAATTGCACTATAATTTCAATGACAGCTGGAATTTTATATTCTATATTTAGAACGTGTATCTTGGATTTCTGAACGTGAGATGAGATGTAATATCTTGGGTGAAAGGTGTTTTATTATCTATGTTGTTGTGTTTCCAATGGGACTAGAAATATTGAAGGAGGAGTAAAGCTTCATAGTAAAAAAGAGCTTCCAGATTCTTCATTTTCTTTTATTGTTTATGCATTACAATCTCCTAGAAAGATTATAGTTGTACTAGTATATCACTGGTTTCAGCATCATAATGCCATCTCTACTGCAGTAGAGAAGGCACAACTCTGAAAATGTTTGCATACAGTGACATACTTGAAATTGAAAATCCCATTATGTGCATTGATAAACTGTAGAGTCAATCAGGTGTAGAACAGTTTGTACATTTGAAATAATTCCATTGGGTGGACATGGTAGTATTTATATCAAGTACTCCTGACACACTATGTCAGCTAATGGCGCTGGTGCCAACCCTGAAAGATAAAAAGAAAACATCCTTATAGTGCAGATGAGGATATTGGGGTGGGCTGATGAAACGGTTGATATAAAATGCATTATTAACTTTATCTGCCTAATTCTATGCAGAATTAGCTCATTAGTCTTTTGCATGGAACTTGTATTTTCAATTTCTTCTTCCTAAATTGAATAGAGCTGAGACAAGGCAAGTATTCTCTATCTATCTATCTATCTATCTATCTATCTATCTATCTATCTATCTATCTATCTATCTATCCATCCATCCATCCATCCATCCATCCATCCATCCATCCATCCATCCATCCATCTATCTATCTATCTATCTATCTATCTATCTATCTATCTATCTATCTATCTATCTATGGATCGATTGATAGATCTAGCTATCATCTAGCTAGCTAGCTAGCTACTATAACCCCATTTTCATTATTTTTTTTATAATAAGGTAGTGAATACCTGAAACTCCTTCCTTTTCCTATAATCACCACAACAACAATCCTGTGAAGTGGATGACCCTTCATGCCTAAGGCAGTGCTAGAAGTCACAGTCTCCTGGTTTCTGCCCTGGCACCTTAAATGAAACACAGCCTAACTCTTGCAATATTTCTTCTAGAACAGAAACTGATATGGAAATCCATCTAATGAGTTGGTGGCTGAGACTAGTTTTAAACTTATTTATTTATTGATTCGATTTTTTTTAATGCCGCCCTTCTCCTTAGACTCAGGGCGGCTTACAACATGTTAGCATTAGCACTTTTTAAAAACAGAACCAGCATATTTCCCCCACAATCCGGGTCCTCATTTCACCCACCTCGAAAGGATAGAAGGCTGAGTCAACCTTGAGCCGGTGATGAAATTTGAACCGCTGACCTGCAGATCTAGCAGTATTATATAAATCGTCTTTGAAGCAATCTCAATTCAGTTTATTAGTATATGTAGGAATGTAGGATATCATTGCAACCTTAGCTATTTAGCTAAGAGGAGATACATGAAGTGATGTCCTGCTAATATAAGATCTTGTTCATGTAAATTCAGATATACAAATTCTGGCATCTGGAAGATATATGATTCCATGTGGTGTATCGTGTATAGTTCATTCAAACATTGCTGATTTTTTTTTTAAAATAATGCAACAGCATGGAAAACACAATTAGATAGATGAGAAGTAATTGTTCTCTATGATTCAATTAAACATAACTAAATTAATCCTGGTTCCTCCTACTGTTTTTATTTAAGAACACAGCTTGGCATTCTACTGTCACGTTTGGCCTTCTGTCTGAGAGGTTGATATGCCTGCTTTAAGAAATCACTGTAAAATTGGTTGTTTTTAGCAAAATGAGCAGTCTGGTCAAAGGGACATGTCATTTATCTGACTCACTGTACATTGAATAGATACCTTCATTCCATCAAACAAAGTAGGGAAAAAATGCAAGAGGTAGATTGTTATCTTCCTCTTTCAGGCTGCAGTTTGGGAGACATTGGCATGTATGGCGTAACATTGTGCAGTTGTGTTGCCCAAGCTGTGAACTCCCACCTTTTGCAAAGCAGACCTGCAGACACTTTTACCTCATAATTGTAAGCACTCAGTCTCACAGATGCTCATTTAGATGACTAATGTCACTTACATAGATTAACTGTAAACACCTCCTACATAAGTACCAGGGCTTGGATGCTGGCAGGCCACCAGGGGAAAAATAGAGATAGTTTTTAATGCAGTTACTTTAAGAATATGTTTCTGTGCCATGTGCAAGAGTAAAAAAAAGTAATCCAATAGATTTAAACAATATGAATGATATGCTTCTGAAGAATACACTAAAAGTAAGAATAGGTCAATTTCTTATTGACTCTTAGTTTACAAAAGCATTATGGCTTGATAGTTTTAAGCAATATGTGTAAATAACATGGACAGTCAAGAAAACAAACTAATGGACCATCAAACCAATCCAGACTTCTTATTTGAAGAACAAATGACCGGGTTCAAATTATCCTATTTTGAGCACATAGAGAAGGTTTTAATGCTGGAAAAGGTGGAACAGAAAAGAAGAGAATGACCTGAAAAATTAGATTAGGGGCAAATCATTATGGAGAAAAGTCACTGAGAGTTGACAATGACTTGATGATACATCATCAATCCTCAAACTAGAGCTGTGTGGAGCTTTCATAAGTTGATTTCATTGACCCACCACTTTGAATATTGAAATAAAATTAGGACATCAAATCAAATTGAAGTTCTGAATCTAGCCAGGTGCCTTAATGCCAAATTGAAAATGAAATGGACTTTTGGACATGCAAAAATGTATTTATACCAAATCAAACCCTGGCATTGATTCAATTTGACAATTTGAACTTAACTTTCTAATCAAGCTGACTTGATCTTTTAAATTGAATTGCACATGGTAATTGAATCACAAATTCAAATCAAATCTTGGCTGTGCTGCCCTACAAACTACAAATGTTGTTTAAGCACAGGAATTTTCCCTTTTATCCATAGTGTTAGTATACTGTATGTAACTATGTTGGGTATTACAAAACAGAAGCTAACAATGTAAGTTTATGACTGTACCTTTAAGAGTCATTTACTGGTTGGCCACAAGAGGGAGCCAACAATATTTCTCTTTGGGAAGTTTATACTAGAAAGATTTATATTTGCTGTATGTATATTTTGCTTTGTGCGATAACCTGGTTTGTAAACCATTATTAGGATTATATGTGTATGATATTGGACTGTGTAACTACTATTATTTATTTGCTTATTTGTATATAATAATATTGTTCTATTTTGTACTAAGTCTGATTCATTGAATGACTAACCCACATTGCTACATTAATTCCACTTAAAGTTTGTTGAGGGTTTATTATATTATCTAACCCTAAAACTTCGTCAATAACAAACTCAATGACTCTAGACCTATTCCATCTCTCGTAGGACCCAAAAACAAAGAATACCATGATGATCCATCCAAAACTAACCTCTTCAACTCTTTCTTTGGCTCTGTCTTTGTTAACAGTAATGGCTCATCCCCCATCTTTGCAAATTGCACCTCAAACTCTCTCAACAACCTAACCCAAATCGACTTCACTGTAGACCGTGTTGAAAAAGCAATCCATGACCTCAAACTTTCCCTATCAGTCGGACCAGATGGTCTTTGTGCATACTTCCTAAAAAAAGCTTTCTTCTGCTATAGCTGAACCTCTAAGCATTATCTTCCAAAAATCCTTCAGGACCAGCGCACTCCCCAATCTATGGTCAAAAGCAGTAGTCATCCCCATCTTCAAAAAGGAGACCCTTCTCCCGTTGACAACTACAGACCAATGCTGCGTCTCATGTAAAATCATGGAATCAATTATCAATCAATCAATCACCCTTTAATTAGAATCTAATAACCTATTCTCTAACAAACAATTTGGATTCAGAAATAAATTATCCTGCAACCTACAACTACTTCACTGCAAAAACATATGGACTACCCACCTAGATCAAGGAAAACCCATTGATGCAATTTATATTGACTTTTGCAAAGCCTTCGACTCAGTGGTCCACAACAAACTACTCTAAAACTCAAATCCTATGGCATCTCAGGATTCCTCCACAGCTGGATTACTGCATTCCTGTCAAATAGGCAACAAGTTGTCAAAATTGGAAGCGCCATTTCCACCCCCGTCCCTGTTAAAAGTGGCATTCCCCAGGGCAGTGTACTAGGTCCTACTCTTTTCATTCTCTACATCAACAACCTCTGTGATCATATCACAAGCAACTGTGTTCTTTTCGCCGGCGATGTAAAACTTTTCAACACCATGGACAACACATCTACTCTCCAAAAAGACCTTGACTTTGTCTCAGATTGGTCTAACAACTGGCAACTTCAAATATTAACCAACAAATGCTCTACCCTCCACATCGTCAAAAAGAATCCAAACCTCATATATAAACTGAATAAACAAAATCTCACAGCCAACCCCCACTCAGTAAAAGACCTTGGAATACTAATATCAAATGACCTAAGTGCTAAAGCCCATTGCAACAATATCACCAAAAAGGCTTCTAGAGTTGTTAACATGATCCTACGTAGCTTCTGCTCCGGCAATCTCACACTACTCACCCTAGCCTACAAAACTTTTGCCAGACCCATCCTTGAATACAGCTTATCTGTCTGGAACCCATACCACATCTCGGACATCAACACCCTTGAAAACGTCCAAAGATACTTCACCAAAAGAGCCCTTCACTCCTCCTCTCGAAACAGAATACCCTATGAAAACAGACTAACAATCCTGGATCTAGAAAGCTTAGAACTACGACGCCTAAAACATGATTTAAGTATTGCCTACAAGATCATATGCTGCAATGTCCTGCCTGTCAATGACTACTTCAGCTTCAACCAAAACAACACAAGAGCACGCAATAGATTCAAACTTAATATTAACCGCTCCAAACTTGACTGTAAAAAATATGACTTTAGCAATCAAGTTGTCGAAGCGTGGAACTCATTACTGGACTCAGTAGTGTCAACCCCTACCCCCAACATTTCTCCCTTAGACTATCCATGATTGACCTCTCCAGGTTCCTAAGAGGACAGTAAGGGGCGTACATAAGTGCACTAGTGTGCCTTTTGTCCCCTGTCCAATTGTCTCTCCTTATCTTATATATCATATATCTTTTCTTCCTTTCATATATTTTCTCCTCTATTTTTATATCTTTTCTTCTATCCTTTTCTTTATATATAATACTTCATGTCTATTCTCTTCAATATGTATTGTGTATTGGACAAAATAAATAATAAATAAAAAAAATATAGTATACACCATTTTCCAGTAGCTGCATTGTGGGAAATATGCAGTCATAGGCTCCCCCCACCCCAATGGGGGGATGCCATCTGGCCAGTGGAAATGGCCTGGAAACAGCACAATAGACAGATTCCCAGGCCAAAATTTGCCAGTTTTTTGCTTCTGCATATGCGCAAAAGCAAAAATACTGCTGAAAATAGCCCAAATCTCACTTGTGCTTGTGAGATTTCAGCTATTTTTACCATTTTTTGCTTCTGCGCATGCACGGAATCAAAAATATAGACATGCACAGAAGCCAACTCTTGCACAGGGTGCATGCACAAATGTGTTGGGGGTGCTCATGTCAATGCTGGTCACCGAGAATGGTCTGGTCAATGTGGTAAGTGGCTGCCCAATACAGGATATATGTGTTGGGGGGGGAAACAAAAACCAGCTTTATTCCCTGCGATGCAGGTGAAGATTTGGTTGCCTTCGTCAAAGTCAAAATGTTCTTCACAACTTAAATCCAGGACTTTTTAAAAAATAAATGTGATGTAAATAGTCATTATGTGCATTGGATTCTTCTTTTAAATGCACATAGAAATACCTTAAGCCTCCTAAGAACACATACCACTCTGAATATCTTACTGGATTTTGGTCTCACATTCAGAAACAAATGTGAGCCTGACCATTCACCTTGCCCATCATACCAAGGCAGATGACCTGGGAAACAGCATCCCTTTACATAAATGGTTGTTTGAAATTATTTTGAGATATGCTGTATTCTGTCTTATTTTCCCCAAAGTCAACAAGTACAAAGCCGTTTTCATTCATTTATGAGCTTTGTTTCTAAGGGTACATTTGCATTATTGTTTTTTGTTTAAGAATTCAGAAATGATGCATCAATGTTCATTCTGATAATGGGTACACCACCAACACCCCCAGAAGACAAAATTGAAGACTTCCTGAATAAGTCACATTTCTTCCTCCCTGATGCGGTGCTCCAAGGCATGGTTATGACATCAGCAGCATTGGCCATTCTTACATGAGCTACAGTACATAGTCATGACAGTTAGTCATGTCTGTGTATGGTAGGCAAATACTGTACATTACGTTCCCCAAACAATTGCTTTCCTTCTGTCTGGGAAGAGAATGAAGTCTAGGCTTCCATTGATCCATTTGATTAGTTTTTATTATTTTTGTTGTTTCCATGTCTTCTTCCTCTTCTTTTGGCCTTGAGAAGAATAAACAGCTGCAGCTATGTGCATTATTTCTTTATCCTTAGTATTTGAGGTGAATAATGTTCGCTTAAATGCCATTACTCATTATGTCAGCCCTTGGTTGACGGAATTAATCACCCAGGAATTAGAATAGATACTGTCCTAGTCACCCTGACTTAAGTTTTGAAATCTACAAGATGCAGAGAATCCAGAGCGGTTAGATAAGCAGCTATCACAATTTCGTTATATTGATCAACTCTGATAATGAAGGTCAAGTGGGAGTGAATTTCAACCACTACTTTTTTTACACAAAATGATACCAGTTGGTGACATCATTATTAGTCTCTTCTTGTTTATTACCACATTTCAGAAGCAGTCTGTAAACAAAAGCAGTTTACAAAATAAATATCGAATAGAAGGGAATCAAAACTGCAGAAATGTTGGGTGAGAGTGACCATGTCATACTAAAATTCACCATAACTCAAAACACAAACAACTGAACACAACATCACCAAAATCCTGGATTTTAAAAATCCAATATCAATAAACTCAGAGAAAACCTGAGAATGATCCCTTGGATGAAAGTCCTCAGGGGTAAAACAACTCAAGAAGCTTGGGAGACTCTGAAAAACACAATAAAAAAACCCCAGAATAGCACAATCCCAAGGAGAAAGAAAAACAGGAAATCCAAAAGAAAACCAGATGGCTACACAAAGACATCACTGAGAAATTGATTGAAAAGAAAAGACAAATACAAAAAAATGGAAAAAGGGACACAAAACTAAGGCCGAGTACCAACGGGCATCCAGAATCTGCACAGAAAAAATCAGAACAGCAAAGACCCAGAGTGAATAAAGACTTGCAACAAAAGTCAAAGGTAATAAAAAAGTTTATTCCAACACATCAACAAGAATAAAAATCAAGGAAACAGTTGGTCCACTAAAGAAAGAAGATGGCAAAGAAGTAACAGCAAAATAGACAAAGCAGAGCTACTTAACACATTCTTTGCATCAGTCTTCACAGAAAAGAAGACTGCAACTCAATTAACCAGTAACACAACTGCAAAAAACGGATTCAAAACAAAATTTACAACATCCTTTACTATTGGTTCGCACCTGCGCATGCGCAGAAGCATTCCAAGTGGGTGGGTGTCCTCATGTGAGATTTCCTTTCGGGCAAATGCACAGAAGTGAAATATTTCATGGAGGCGTGTGCACACATGTCGGGCATGCGTGCAGCTGGCCCGGCCTCCAGAACCCATCAAAAAGTGCTAACAAATCACCGATCCCATCCGTACCAGGTGGGACCCATCATTGAGGCATAGGGTTGGTTAGTCCTCTGAAAACTTTCCCTTCACCAACATTACTCTTTTCCCCTCTTAATTTTTTAAAATAATTTATTTTTTTAATTTTTACACATACTGTATTGTTTTATATTTTAATATTTTATTGTACATCGCCCAGAGTCCCTCTCTGGGGGAGATTGGAGGTCAGAAATGTGAAAAATAAATGCATAACATAATAAACAAACAGAATATGTTGGTGGTGTAGAGATGAATTATAGGATTCCCTGCAGAATGCAGGTTGAGCAATTACCTGTGGCTGCCATGGGCCCAATGTGGGAGCTATCCAATTTGACCCAAAGCCAGTGTTTAGTGTAGAGCCTTGGTGGTGCAGTGGTTGGAATGCATTACTGCAAGCTGCTTCTGCTGACTGCTGGCTGTATTTTACCAGTTCAAATCTTACTAGGCTCAAGGTTCCATCCTTCCAAGGTGGGTAAAATGAGGACCCAGATTGTTGGGGGCGATATGCTGATTCCATAAACTGCTTAGAGAGGGATGTAAAAGCACTGTGAAATGGTATATAAGTCTAAGTGCTAATGCTATTTCCATAAACTAATTGGAACTTATGAAAGGTATTGGAGCTTTTCATCAGAGCTAAAGTTTGGCATTTTTTTCTTCATCTTTGCTTTAGTTTTACAACATGAGAAATGATGTCCCAGCTGTTCATTTTATTTCATTTCTTAACAGGGTGGTAGGAAGCCGGAGGAAATGAACACATAATAGCAGACCTGTTGTACCTATTCTCTCCGAAGCCTGGATTGTTCTCACCAGATCTAATTAAGCCAATGTTCCTTGTTGGCATTGCTAAAGCAGACCAACTCAGCTTGTCTTCTGGAACATAAAGACGTCACTATATTTGCAGACCCAATCATGAAACCTAAAGGTTTTTTTTTTAATTGTAATAAAAGTCAGTCTCTGGAAACCAAGACTCCAGCATGAATGACATCCAGAGAAAGAGCTAGAGAAATACATGCTTTAAAATTATAAATCTTTGTTAGGTGGTGAGTCGCCTCAAGAAGGGCAGCATAGAAATCTAAATAATAATAATAATAATAATAATAATAATAATAATAATAATAATAATAATAATGAATATCCTAACATGTTTAGAATAAATCAAATAAAAACCACTTTTCTCTCTCTTTTCCCCCATCAGAACTGGTTTCTATATTGACTTTGGATGCTATTGCATTAGGCAGCAAGGGGGGGATGTCTTGTAATAATCAGAACTCCTTGCTGTTCAAAGGAGGGTGGCTTATGCAAATATCTGTTCAAAAGAGGTTGGCTTATACAAATATCTATTCAAAAGAGGTTGGCTTATGCAAATATCTGTTCTAAAGAGGCTGGCTTATGCTAATATCTGTTCAAAAGAGGTTGGCTTATGCAAATATCTGCTACGGAGCATAAATCATTTATATCTGAGTGCAAATATCAACAATGATTTGAGAACACCCCATCTGAAACTAGGCATTCATTGCTGTTGTGTTGGCAGTTACAATTTAATTGTAGAAAATACTCTCTGTGCAATGACCTTGGGAAGATACAGAACAGACCGTGAATGAAGAATGACTACCAAAGAGAAACTGTTATTACTATATGCAAATCAATATGACAATGTTGCCTTCTGTTCCTAATGAAATTGTAAAACAGCAACTAGGATGGGGGGGGGGGGGGAAAGAACTATCCGTTCTGACAGCCACTATAATATTGAGAGATCAAGCATGGACATTTTGGCAGGAGGCAAACAAGGAAATAAAAGTCATTACCCTTGAACAATGGAGGCAAGGCAGCAGTGGGAAGTACACATGCACACCGCACATGCCACAAACACACACAGAGAGACATAACACACAGCCAAATTTGATTTGGAAAAATAAATGCCTTCCTTTATAAACTTGCTCAGCCTGAGACAAAGATTGTTAAGAATCTTTATCGTTTCTGCTTACATTCTGCTTAAGCTGCAAACAGGCACTCAGACTAAATCTGTTTGTTGGCAGGTCACCACTAGCTGGGGCTGTCTAACCCGACTCTTTGTTTTAACAGAAGCTCTTCTGTTTCAAGCACAAACAGATTGCACCATATTGACATGGTGGTTATTAACCTTCTTTTTTACCTGGCTTTGAAGAAGGAGGCTGAGTTTGGAAACAGTCCTGCTTCTTTTATGCTCAGGTGGAGAGGGGTGAGTTTCAGTCTTTAGGCCAGAGGGTCTTCAAACTTGGCAACTTTAAAACGTGTGGATTTCAACTCCCAGAATTCTCCAGCAGCTATGAGACGAAGGTTTGATTCTTGCAGCACAGGAGCAAGCAATCAGAACAAATGCAATCAAGGTCACAATCGAAAAATCAGCTGATGATCCAAAATGCAGACTTTTGATTGATTGATTGATTGATTGATTGATTTTGTCCAATATACAATGAGGGTTTTACATACTCATAGTAAAATACATGAGGAAGGTTATAGAGGGTATACTCATAGTAAAATATATCTAAGAAAGAAGAGAAGAGAAGATATAGGAACATATCAATGAACATATCAATGAAAGAATAGAAGAAGAGATATAGGAATAGAAGAAAGGTATAGGAGACATAGGAGAGCAATAGGACAGGGGATGGAAGGCACTCTAGTGCAGTGTTTCCCAACCTTTTTTGAGCCACGGCACATTATTCACATTTACAAAATCCTTGGGAACATTGAATGTGGGGGGGGGGGGGGCTAAAAAAAAGTTTGGACAAAAAATCTCTCTCTTCCTCCCTTTCGCTCTATTTCTCTCTCTCTCCCTCTTTCTCTCGCTTCCTTCCTTGCTCTTTCTTTCCCCCTCTCTCTCCATCCCTCTTTGTTTCTCCCTTCCTTCCTCTCTTTTTTGCTCTCTTTCTCTCTCCCTCCTTCCCTCCCTCTATGTCTTTCCCTCACCCTCCTTCCCCCCTCTTTCTCTCTCTCTCTCTTGCTGTCTTTCTCTCTCTTTCTCTCCCCCCTCTCCCTCTCTCTTTCTCTCTCTCTTTTTTTTGCTTTCTCTCTCTTTCTCTCTCCCCCCCTCTCTTGCTATCTCTCTCTTTCTTTCTCTCTCTCTTTCTCATACACCACGCCGCAGCAAAGGCATTGGGCAGTAGCCATGGGGCGGCGGCAGGGTGGTAAGCTGTGAGGTGGAGCTCCGAAACGGAGGCACCGACGGCGGCGACTGGACGTGTTGCTAGATGCCGTACATGCTGACGTTGCGCTGGGCATGGCCATGGGGCTGGAGCCTCCGTCCCGGCCCAGCCAGCAGGCAAGTGCCAGCCACGCAATGCCAGCATGTACAACGTACAGCAACATGTCCAGCCGCCACCGTCGATGCCTCTGTCCTGCAGTTCTGGCTCGCAGCCGCCCACCCTGCCGCTGCCCAGCGGCTACTGCCCGGTGCCACTGCTACCGCCATCCTCCCACTGCCGCCGCCCTTCTGCCGGGCTCCAAAGCTCACCTGCTGCCACCGCTGCAGCTGCCAGAAAACTTGGAAGGCACAAAGAAGGAAGCTCAGCTTCTGGTCTCACAATCTTTTGCTCTTTGCATTCTCAGCAAAAAGTTGCGAGACCAGAAGCTGAGCTTCCTTCTTCGCGGCACACCTGACCATGTCTTGCGGCACACTAGTGTGCCGCGGCACACTGGTTGGGAAACACTGCTCTAGTGCACTTGTACTCGCCCCTTACTGACCTCTTAGGAATCTGGATAGGTCAACCATAGATAATATAAGGGTAAAATGTTGGGGGTTTGGGGATGACACTATGGAGTTCGGTAATGAGTTCCACGCTTCAACAACTTGGTTGCTGAAATCATATTTTTTACAGTCAAGTTTGGAGCAGTTAATATTAAGTTTAAATCTGTTGTGTGCTCTTGTGTTGTTGTGGTTGAAGCTGAAGTAGTCGCTGTCAGGCAGGATGTTGCAACATATGATCTTGTGGGCAATACTTAGATCTTGTTTAAGGCGTCTTAGTTCTAAGCTTTCTAGGCCCAGGATTGAAAGTCTAGTCTTGTAGGGTATTCTGTTTCGAGTGGAGGAGTGAAGGGCTCTTCTGGTGAAGTATCTTTGGACATTTTCAAGGGTGTAAATGTCTGAGATGTGATATGGGTTCCAAACAGATGAGCTGTATTCGAAGGTGGGTCTGGCAAAAGTTTTGTAAGCTCTGGTAAGTAGTGTGAGATTGCCAGAGCAGAAGCTACGTAGGATTAGGTTTACAACTCTTGAAGCCTTCTTGGCTATGTTGTTGCAGTGGGCTTTGGCACTTAAATCTTTTGTTATTAGTATACAGAGGTCTTCAACTGAGTGGGGGAAATGAAACAATTGTTCACATCCTCAGCGGCTGCAACAAAATCACACAGACTGACTACAAACAGAGGCACAACTACGTGGCCCAGATGCTTCATTGGAACCAGTGCCACAACTACCACCTACCAGTGGTAAAGAACTGTTCGGATCATAAACCTGAGAAGGTAGTTGAAAACAAACATGCCAAAATATTTTGGGACTTTCACATTCAAATTGACAAGGTTTTGGAACACAATTCATTGGACCTCACAATTGTGGAAAAGAAAAAAGTGTGGATCATTGATGTCGCCATACTAGGTAACAGCCAAATTGATGAAAAACAACAAGAAAAACGTAGCCAATATCAGAATCTTAAAATCAAACTACAATGACTCTGGCATAAACCAGTAGAGGTGGTTCTAGTAGTAATTGGCACACTGGGTGCTGTGCCAAAAGGCCTCAACCGGCATTTAAAACAATAAACATTGACAAAATCACGATCTGTCAGTTGCAAAAGGCCACTGTACTTGGACCTGCGTGCATCATACAAAAGTACATCACACAGTCCTAGATGCTTGGGAAGTGTTTGACTTATGATATTGTGATACGAAATCCAGCATATAAATCTCATTTTCTGTGTATTACCATACTGTTTTTTGTGAACAATAACAATAACAATAACAATAACAATAACAATAACAATAACAATAACAATAACAATAACAATAACAATAACAATAACAATAACAATAACAATAACAATAACAATAACAATAACAATAACAATAACAATAACAATAACAATAACAATAACAATAACAATAACAATAACAATAACAATAACAATAACAATAACAATAACAATAACAATAACAATAACAATAACAATAACAATAACAATAACAATAACAATAACAATAACAATAACAATAACAATAACAATAACGAACTCAGTGGCTCTGCCCTGTAAAAAAAAATTAGATGAAATTAAGAAAGTGGTTGAAAAAGGATGCTAGTGCAATTAAACTTTTGTTTATATTATAATTGCATTTGGAACGCTGTATGGTATACAGTTTTGTCAATATAGCAACCCCATCCCACCCCAAAAAAAATGTTGGCAAATGAGTTAGAGCAGCTCTGAAATTATAAAATATTAGAGTGTTTGGAACTTTTTAGTGGGGTATTTTCAATGTGACAACTGCCACAGTTGTCCATATTTTTAATGGAGAAGAGAAGCTGCTTAGACAAGTGAGCTCTTCCTGTTTGCTTCCCCAATTGGCAAGCTGTTCTTTGTGTGAACTGCAAGGTAGGAAACTCCCAGCTCTGACTTCAGTTAGATAATTATTTTCCACATTTGCCTTAACCAGGTGCGTAATGACAGCTGGACATTTAACAACATAGCTAATCCTCACTAATAATAATCCTCAATAACCTCCCTTTCCGATGCCTAAACTGAGCAATTCCAGGGTTGTGGGGGATATGAAAAGAGGAGACTGGTTGAAAGGGTGTAAAACTTGCTGAAACTTGCCTAAGAACCATGGTTCTTAGATCTCTGTTATATATGCTCACCACAGCTGACTGGAAGGGGACTCTCCAATCTTGTAAGTATCTGGACTTAATTTTATTTTTTTTTACTAATTTTAGTCATCTGGTATCTTCCATTATATAATCATTCTTTGATATATATCTGTGGTTACTTTAACTACCCAATAGCCCATCTTGATAGGCAGTTTCTCAGTTGTACTTTTTTTTGGCTCCTGTGGGTCACAAACACTTTTCTAAAGAAGCTTGATTAGATAAGCACCACTTCCATTTTTAATAGGTAAGCATAATGTAATATGTCATGAAGGGTGTCCTGTGGTAGGAGAGAAACATTTTAAAAGTTTTAAAGCTTAAAGTTATGAAGTTGCACCTATAAAGGGCCATGAATCATACAGACATTATACAGCTTTATTGATCTTTTAGATCCATTATTCCTCTTTCCAAACCAAAGAAAGATTGGAAATAAATTACCGTATACAAAAGGGATCAAGACTCTGGCTTTTTGCCCTCAGGTAGGATAACATTCTCCAAAACAGAACAGAGCTGGGTCAAATTTGGTATGAAGAGAAAAATAAATTTGTTTGTTTGTTTGTTTAAATTTCTATGCTGCCCTAGGGACTCAGGGTGGTTCACAATAAAAAACAGGTATAAAGCAATATTTTAATTTAAAATAGTTAGTCATCCATACATTCATGGGTTGGCCACACTAATCACCTCCCCAAGGTCAATAGTCCGAGGCCTGTCAGAAAAGCCAAGTCTTTACAGCTTTCCGGAAGGCCAATAAGGTGGAGGCAGTGCGGATCTCAGGAGGTGGCTGATTCCAGAGAGTTGGGGCCACCACAGAGAAGGCTCTCCCCCGTGGACCCTCCAGCCAACATTGTTTAGCTGACAGGACTTGGAGAAGGCCAACCTTGTGGGTTCTAACCAGTCACTGGGAGGTATGTAGTAGACAGCAGTCTTGGAGATACTCTGGCCCTAAGCCATGTACGTCTTTAAAGGTAATAACCAACACCTTGATTTGTGACTGGGGACAATAGAAAGCCAGTGCAGCTCACTAAAAATTGTTGTAGCATGGATGTATCTAGGGGCACCCACAAGAGCTTGTATAGCTGCATTCTGGGCCAAATGTAGTCTCTGAATACTCTTCAGGAGTAGGCCCATGTAGAGTACATTGCAATGGTCCAGCCGTGAGGTGATAAGGGCATGAGTGACCTGAGAAGAGCCTAGAAAAGCTACCAGAAGAAGATTAAAAATGGGCCAGATCAAGCCAAAGGCTGGGGAGGGGGGGAAATGTTCAGAAAACTCCTAGTGCATCCCTCTAAAATAAGAAATTAAACAGAAGCTCAGAAGGCTATTGACTTCTCTGTCCTAAGTCCTATTATCTCCTGGATCCTCAAGAGAGTACATGCAGCCAGACCCCAAACTTCCCAGTGCACCAGTAAACCCCCTCACCATTATTCTATTACACAGAACAAAGGGTGGTTACTCCAACAAGTCCTTCAACTGGTGAAATGTTTCAAAAGAATTCCAGCCAATTTCCTTGCCTGGTTTAAAAATACCTTGAATTTCATTTATGAAGTTCCTTTGCCATACCACTTTGTCATTTCCCTTTTAGTAGGCTATGATCATCATAATTGTGTCTAATTATTATCTATGTTTCTATACTTAGCACAGGTGTTAAAGTTGCCCAGGAGATTGAAATCATCTTATTGTTCCTATTGGACACTTGAAAGAGACAGAGAATCCTAATGTCTGAAAGACAGCTGCTAAAGGAAGTGGCATGATTCCACATATCTTTCAAATAATTAAATGGCTACATTTTTCCTTCCATAGAACTATAACATGGAAATTTTGATGTAGCTCAAGCATATTGCACTATATATCAAAATTCATTGAATCTGAACATGTTTGAAGAGAGAGGGAGAGAAGATGACTGTTAAGCATTGATTTGGAATGTCAACATTTCTTGAAGAGTCTATGACAATTCACGATGGCCAACTCAAGGTAGCCAACTTGCTGCAGCCAACTCCCTGTGGCCAACTCACCAAGGGAAAACTCACCATGAAACAAGAGTTATATTTCTTATTGAAGAAATGGTGAAATAGAATCATTAAAGAAAGGATGCCAAAGTAGGGACAAAATGAAATGTGAATGACAAAAATTAAAATATTTTTTAAAAAATTATTTTAAATAATGAAATTGAATTTTTGAATTGTCCTGCAATGAGTTGACATATGGCAAATTGCCCCGTGGCAAGTTGACCATGGCTAGTTGTTCCATTCTGTTCTTGAAAATGGAACATGCATATCAACAGCAAGTAACAGATTCATCTGCACTGTATGGAATGGAATGACAAGGAACTGGGTGAGCTCTTGGGTTTTGGGGTGAGCAATGTGTCATTCACTTACAAAGGGCAAGAAGGCAAGAAGGATTCAATTAATGTTTTCATTCTTAATTACCTTATCTCTCCTCAGGAGTGGTGATGTGATTTTAGAAAAAAATAGCAATGGAACTTCCCAAATGCATCTTCCACCAGCCTGAATAATAATGACTATTGGTCATGTATGTTAGAAGGTATAGATCAGTGATGGTGAACCTATGGCACGGATGACACAAGTGGTATGCGGAGCCATATTTATTTATTTTATTTTATTTATTTTATTTATTAATTTTGTCCAATACACAATGAGGGTTTTAGTGGGTATATATCTATATACACATAGTAAAATACATGATGATGGTTATAGAGGAGATACTCATAGTAAAATATATCTAAGAAATAATAGAAAATAGGTATAGTAATAGAACATATCAATGAAAGAATAGAAGAAGAGATATAGGAATAGAAGAAAGGTATAGGAGATATAGGAGAGCAATAGGACAGGGGACGGAAGGCACTCTAGTGCACTTGTACTCGCCCCTTACTGACCTCTTAGGAATCTGGATAGGTCAACCGTAGATAATCTAAGGGTAAAGTGTTGGGGGTTTGGGGATGACACTATGGAATCCAGTAATGAGTTCCACGCTTCGGTTACTGAAGTCATATTTTTTACAGTCAAGTTTGGAGCTGTTAATATTAAGTTTAAATCTGTTGTATGCTCTTGTGTTGTTGTGGTTGAAGCTGAAGTAGTCGCCGACAGGCAGGACGTTGCAGCATATGATCTTGTGGGCAATACTTAGATCTTGTTTAAGGCGTCTTAGTTCTAAACTTTCTAGGCCCAGGATTGAAAGTCTAGTCTCGTAGGGTATTCTATATCTCCTGGCACGAGAGTCGTTGTCCTAGCTCACCTCCAAGGTGCATGTGTGTGCCATCCAGTTGATTTTTGGCTTGTACAGAGGCTCTGGGAGGGCGCTTTTGGCTTCTAGAGAGCCTCTGGGGGAATGGGGGAGGGCGTTTTTACCCTTCCCTGGCTCCAGGGAAACCTTTGGAGCATGGGTAGGGTGAAACACGAGCCTACTGGGCTCACCAGAAATTGGGAAACAGTCCTTTTCCAGCCACCAGAGGGCCTCTGGGGGGCAAGGGAAGCTGTTTTCACCCTCCCTAGGCATTGGATTATGGGTGTGGGCATATGCCCACGCTCTTTCGGCACCTGAGGAAAAAAAGGTTCGCCATCATTGGTATAGATCAATGCATCTGGAGAACAGCTGACTGAGGCGAGTTGGTTGCAAATCTCCCATGGAATTTGCCAAAGAGATGACATATATTATACAAGGCATGGAAAGGGGATAAAAATATCAATAATCATTCCTTACAGTGACAGTAGGCTTAGCAAAAAGATGAGAAGTTGGAATCAAAATAGCTACATACTGTTGTACAACATTGCTTCAAAAATATAAAACCAACTTTCAGGTGGGAGGACAAATTTTTACTCTTCTTCACCCACCTTTCTTTTTAAACCAGTTATTTAATTTACATTATACATTTGCTGTGTTTTTTTAAAACTTTAGAGTTTGTTTTGCATTTCTAAAAGAAAAGAACAATGACCTGGCAGCTTAGACATATTCTGTTACTTGAAAAAAATTGAAATTATCTTCCAAGTGTTGCTAGTGTTACATTAACAACTGACAGTTGGAAAGAACATTTGGCAAAGTTAAATCAGTAATGGTGTGGTGCTTCTTTGTATCACTTGTCAACATTGTGTGTTCTGAATAGGCGAATTATTGCTTTTCAAATAATTCCATGTTGCTCTTACAGTTCAAACTTCGGGAATACACCTATATGCAATTCAGTACCACATGAGATTAGTAGTTTCGACAATGCATTTAAAGCCCAATAAAATATATGCAGGATATCCTTAACTTAAGACCATTAATTCAGTGACTATTTGAAGTTATGGTGGCACTGAAAGAACTGGTTTATGATCCATTCCTGATGTATACACTGTAGCATCTCCATGGACAACAAAGTATGTCTGATCTGGTTGCTGGGCCAAACTGAGCTTGTGCTTCATAATATGGGGGGGAAATCAAGAATAGAATAGAATAGAATAGAATAGAATAGAATAGAATAGAATAGAATTCTTTATTGGCCAAGAGTGACTGCATACACAAGGAATTTGTCTTTGGTGCATATGCTCTCAGTTTACATAAAAGAAAAAGATAGATTTGTCAAGAATCATGATTGTCATAGGGGTCAAATAAGCAACGAGGAAACAATCCATATTAATATTAATATAAATCAATATTAATATTAATATAAATCTTAAGGATTCAAGCAACAAGTCATACAGTTATAAGGGGGAGGAAATGGGTGATAGGAATGATGAGAAAAAATTAGTAGTAATAGTAGTGTACACTTAGTAAATAGTTTGACAGCGTTGAGGGAATTATTTGTTTAGCAGAGTGATGGCATTCAGGAAAAAAACTGTTCTTGTGTCTAGTTGTCTTGGTGCACAGTGCTCTGTAGCGACATTTTGAGGGTAGAAGTTGAAACAGTTTATGTCCAGGATGTGAGGGGTTAGTAAATATTTTCACTGCCCTCTTTTTTGACTCGTTCAGTATACAGGTCCTCAGTGGAAGGCAGGTTGGCAGCAATGGTTTTTCTTCAGTTCTAAAACTGCAGAACCACAGTGTGCCAAAAAGCCCCTTTTGTATCATGCTGTTGGGGCAGGCTAGCGCTGGCCTTTGTGCTGTGAGGATGGAGGGAAAGCAGCCCCAGAACCACAGTGCACCAAAAAGCTTCTTGCCAAGAAAGCTGCAGGGTTTCAATTTAAGTACTTGCCAGGAATCAATATGAAATTCAGAACTTACTTTCTGCAAATATAATACGGGTAAGGAAGTAGAATGCTATGATGCTAATTTGGCAAACTGCCTGGATTACTCCAACAAGTAAGAATACATCGCATATAAAGGTCAAATTGGCATGAGCTAAAGTCTGAAAATGCTCAGATACATCCCTTTGAGCATGTGTTTGGAGTCATATGAATTCAGAATTGTGCCTATGATAACCCGTGGCTACAGCAATATTATGGGAACCAAAAAGCTAAGTAAGTAACTTGTTTGCTTATTTTTATTTATTTATTTTGTCCAATACAAATTGAAAGTTAAAGACAATAAAAACATGTAGTAGTAAATATCAAGTTTAGTTTCAAGTTTCAAGTTTTATTGGATTTATATGCCGCCCCTCTCCGGAAACTCGGGGCGGCTAACAGCAATCATAAACAATGTACAATAAAATCCAATACTAAAAGCAAATTAAAACCCCTTAATATATAAAAACCAAACATGCATACAAGCATACCATATATACAGTTGTAACGGCCTAGGGGGAGAAAAAGTCTTAATTCCCCCATGCCTGGCGGCAGAGGTGGGTTTTAAGTAGCTTACGAAAGGCAAGGAGGGTGGGGGCAATTCTGATCTCTGGGGGGAGTTGGTTCCAGAGGGCCGGGGCCGCCACAGAGAAGGCTCTTCCCCTGGGTCCCACCAAGTGGCATTGTTTAGTTGACGGGACCCGGAGAAGACCCACTCTGTGGGACCTAACTGGCCGCTGGGATTCATGCGGCAGAAGGGAAAGGATAGAAGAAAAGATATGAGAATAAAATACGTCAATGAAGAATAGAGGAAAGGATATATGAATGGAAGAAAAGATATATAAAATATAGGAGAGACAATTGGACAGGGGACGGAAGGCGCACTAGTGCACTTATGCTCGCCCCTTACTGTGGTAGGAACTTGTGGCAGGAATATACAGCATACTGGTGACAATAGAATGACATTACACCGGAGGTGGGTTCCACTCATTTCAGACCAGTTCTCCCAAACTGGTAACGACCCGCTGGTGATCTCACAATGACATCACGGAACCGTTTTGGTTGGTGCCAGTCCATTGGAGCCTCCATCTTTTTTTCTTTTTTCTTTTTCTGAGCATGCACAGAAGTTGAGTTTCCAGCACTGGGCATGAGGTTGTCATCTTGTTTTTGGCTTTGGGGGGGGGGAGGTTTTTTTCAGATTTTTGGCACACAGCGCAACAAGAAGTGAACCAGCAGTGAGGTAAGTTAGAACCCACTCCTGCATTACACCATCGGTAAGCTCAGCAGGGCACGTAAGATTATGCACAATATATTTAAAATTAAGCAAGGTGTCCTGAATAGCCCAAGAAAGTTGAATCATAAATCCCTAATGAAGACAATTAATGCATTAACGGAATCCACTTAACCTTAATATCCTTTTGCATTAACTCACACGTATATTTCAGCTTAACATTTCATAACTTGTATTGAGACCTTGATTTGTCCATATTATGTGAAAATCTAGCTCTAATGCTGGGAAAGGTGGAAGGGCAGAAAAGAAGAGGGTGAGCAGTGGCAAAGTACGTGGCACTGTTAGAGCGGCAATGATTACACCATTGTCAGATCTGAAAATCCATGTTAGGGACAGATCGCTGTGGGAAAAAAATCTGCTAGGCACATAATCAATCAACCAATGACCTCTTGATTATTATTATTATTATTATTTATTGGATTTATATGCCGCCCCTCTCCAAAAACTCGGGGCGGCTAACAGCAATCATAAACAGTGTACAATAATAATCCAATACTAAAAGCGAATTAAAAACCCCTTAATATAAAAAACCAATCATACATACAGACATACCATGCACAAAATTGTAAAGGCCTTGGGGGGAAAGGAATCTTAATTCCCCCCTGCCTGGCAGCAGAGGTGGGTTTTATGCAGCTTACAAAAGGCAAGGATGGTGGGGACAATTCTAATCTCTGGGGGGAGTTGGTTCCAGAGGGCCGGGGCCGCCACAGAGAAGGCTCTTCCTCTGGGACCCGCCAAGCGGCATTGTTTAGTTGACGGGACCCGGAGAAGACCCACTCTGTGGGACCTAACTGGTCACAGGGATTCGTGCAGCAGAAGGCGGTCCCTGAGGTAATCTGGTCCGGTGCCATGAAGGGCTTTATAGGTCATAACCAACATTTTGAATTGTGACCGGAAACTGATCGACAGCCAATGCAGACTGTGGATTGTTGGTGTGACATGGGCATATTTGGGAAAGCCCATGATTGCTCTCGCAGCTGCATTCTGCACGATCTGAAGTTTCCGAACACTTTTCAAAGGTAGCCCCATGTAGAGAGCGTTACAGTAGTTGAGCCTCGAGGTGATGAGGGCATGAGTGACTGTGAGCAGTGACTCCCGGTCCAAATAGGGTCACAACTGGTGCACCAGGCAAAGCTGGGCGAACGCCCCCCTTATAAATAGTGTTGGGCGAACCGAACTTGCAAAGTTCGGGTTCATGCTGAACTTTGCAAAGTTCGGCATGACGAACCCAAACCCGAACTTTGTTAAAAGTTCTGCCACCTGGGAGGAGAGTGGAGAATCCCACCATGGGATTTCCCACCTCCTTTTGCTTGCGGCGCTGCAAGCAAAATGAGGTGGGAAATCCCACGAGGGGATTCTGGGGGCGGGGCTTTGATGTCATGGAGACTACTTCCTGGCCAGTCAAAATGGGGAGGAGGGAGTCTCCGTGATGTCAAAGCCCCACCCCCGGAATCCCCTTGTGGGTTTTCCCACCTCCTTTTGCTTGCAGCGCTGCAAACAAAAGGAGGTGGGAAATCCCCCAAGGGGATTCCTTACTCTCCTCCCAGGCGGCAGCGTTTCACGGTGTTCAGCCAAATGCTGAACTTTGCCCAAACTTCACGCCGAACCCGAACTTTACCTGAACTTTAAAAAAAAAGTTTTAAAAAGCGCTGCTGCTGTTCGGGTTTGGGTAAAGTTCGGGTTCGGGTTCAGCAAACTCACCCAAACTTCACGGCAAAGTTCGGGTGAGTTCACTGAACCTGAACTTCCTGAAGTTCACCCAACACTCCTTATAAAGTCAAGAAGGTTTTTGTCCCAGGTCAAAAAGTGCATACAGTTTTCAGAGGATCCTGAAAAAGAAATGGATTTATTCACAGGACTGAGAAGGAAAATTCCAAAAATAAATGGATTTTTTTTAAAAAACATTATCTGTGTTAAAAGGGAAACCAGTTTAAAGCATTTGCAGCTGGTTACTTTACCAATCAATATGAAAAAAAGTCATTTTACTCCTAACTTTACTTGGCTATTGCAACCTCCAATGGTAGCCTTAATGGTTCTAGCATAGAAATAAAAATGAAACACAACCATTCATCCTGAAGCCAAATTCTAAAAGGATCTTGGGTAAATCAGAACCCTGTTCTAGAACAATCCTAAATTTAAACGTCCTATTTTTGGTGTACTTTTATCACCTTTTCCATTTTTTTTCATCCCTTGTTTAATTTTTTTAAACATATACCTTGCATCATGCATTTTAATATACCAGCAATTCCTAATACATTTCTCCAACTTTTTTATCAGAATAAAAAACAAGAGGAGATGCCATATCAGCAGGTATTATATTTAGTAACCTCATGAGGCATAATGGCTGGTATTGCAAGTTTCCATTAATTAACAGTCTTCCCTTTGTCTGACTTGGTAACTTTAAAAAGTGTTTGGCTATTAGACAATTTGTTCATGAGGTCTCCTCTGTTTCTTTGAAGTGCTAGCCAATTATATCAACTTTTAATATCATGGAAGAAAATGGATAGAAGTATTCTGTTCACCTGACCTCAACATGCAGTAAGTGAATAGTACACCTGCTATAATATTGGCTGACCTGTCTGGGTTGAGTATTTAGAATGGAACGCAAGTCTTTGTGGACCTAAATAGAATAGAACTTGAAATACCCTCTTCCTTATAGAAACCCCAAAACTTATAGGACTGAAAATTGATATACATAGTAAATACAAGAGATACAGTAAAAAGAAAAAGTTAAGGGCTTGGTAGATTATGCTTGCAATTCTACAGCCTACAAAGATCCCATACATGAGGCTATTACCACATTTCTGTTCAAAACACGATACCAGTATCATCCATGTATCATAAATGCTTCCTGTCTAAATGCACATACTGTAGATAAAGGCTTAACCGAATCGCAAACTGGCATTTGCTTCTAAGGAATGGACAGATGAATTTAACTTCCACAGTAGTTTTTGTAGCCTCCTAAGCATTTTCATTTTACCCAGACTGTAATCTGGCTCTGGTATTACAACATTGTTGACACACAAGCGATACTTTTCCTGGTAGTTCAGCTAGGCAACCTGGCGCCAAAGTTTACAGTATGTTTATTTGAAATCCTGAAGCAGTGAGAAATGGCAAGATTAAGCCTGTTGCAATATATATCACGCAGAGAATTTTCTTCTCTCAAAAAGGTAATTATCTGGAGAAACTCTGCCAGGAGTTCTTTTATGATTGGATAACCATCTAAAACTGACTCTGCGTTTTCTTGCTGAATACACTGGCTCCTGCAATATTCTGATTGCCAATTTAACTTTTTTTATATAAACAAACATATATGAAAAGTCCCTTAATAGGGCAGTGGAATCCAATTAAGAGCAATCTGAGTAAGCAGGTTCAAAGCTGATGTGTGCTGCAAAGCTATACCTAATGTATTTCACACTTTCCTGGTCGCAGCACAATTATACTCTAGAAAGACCCTGTGCTGCCATTTTCAGCATGGGGTTACCCCCATAAGTATGCTCGGGTTTGGCCACAAATAGGCAAATGATGCATGTGCTCTCATGTTGCAGACCCTAGTAATGTAGACTAAAGGACAGCAGAATGAGTTCCATGCATGCATGGCCAAAGTACATAATGGAAGAAACTACCAGATGCATTAGATCTACAAATTCTTCTTTCCAAATCCAGTAACTGCTAAGCTTGTCACTGATTGATGTGGGTTGAATAGCTTTGCATAACTGCCACCACCACTTTCCCAATCCAGCATGTCAGCAGAGATACGCAAAACATTTAAAATGATTCAAACAAGCAGCGACCTCTGGGGATCGGGGCAGAGAGAGGGAAGAAACAATGCAATGAAAACCTTGCTCCTTCTTTTGATGGGCATGCAACATTCAAAAGTGGTAGAAGTGACACCACTTCTGCATTTTGTATTTTGCACATCTTCGAAACCACTGATGGGCACTTAAAATGTTTTGAACATTTATAGGTAGTTTACAATTGGGTTTACAACTGTTCTCTTAGTAACTGTTCAAAGTTGTGATGAACCTATTGTACCCGGGGTGGGGGGGATACTTACAACCTAGGTTCAAAGTTTTTTGATTTGATTTGATTTGATTTGATTTGATTTGATTTGATTTGATTTGATTTGATTTGATTTGATTTGATTTGATTTGATTTGATTTGATTTGATTTGATTTGATTTGATTTGATTTGATTTGATTTGATTTGATTTGATTTGATTTGATTTGATTTGATTTGATTTGATTTGATTTGAATGCCGCCCCTCTCCGCAGACTCGGGGCGGCTCACAACAACAATAAAACAATGTACAACAAATCTAATAATCTAAAAATTACTAAAACTCCCTTATTAAAAGCAAACATACACACAAACATACCATGCATGAACTGTATAGGCCCGGGGGAGATGTCTCAATTCCCCCATGTTCCAACACTTTCCCCCAAAGGTCATGGACCATGTTTTGGATGCTCGCTATTTATCGCCATTTGCAACATCCCATGGTCACGTGATTGGATTTTATGATGGTTTTTCTGAAAACCAGAATTTCCTTCCAGTTTTCAGCAAAACTGCCCGCCCCCCGCTGCAGCATTTGCTTAACAAGCACCATGTGAACAACTCACTTCATTTAATTTATTTATTTATTTTTATTTATTTTGTCCAATATACAATACATATAGAAGAGAATAGTCCAAAGGAAGTCATGAAAACCCATTGGGGTTTTTTCAATCATAGTCTTTCAATCATCTTTCCTAAGGAAAAATCTTGCACTTGAGGAATTCTTCAGGAATACTGAGCATTTGTCGCATCATATCTAATCTGGCTACAAAATCTGATGGATAATTCTGAACAAACACTATGTCCAGTTCTATGAGCTTGGTAGCTTAAAAATGCTTTCTGCCCATTTCTCTGGCCTCATTCAAAACAGCCTTTTCCAAGCCACTTTGGTTCCCTGTTAGATTACAGTACCCATAATCTTCAACCAGAGGAGTTAAGTGTGACAGTGGTTACAATCCAAGGTTTCCAGATGATGCCAATTGAGAAAAACTGGTACAGTGGTACTTCTACTTATGAACTTAATTCGTTCTGTGACCATGTTCCTAAGTAGAAAAGTTTGTAAGAAGCAATTTTTCCCATAAGAATCAATGTAAAAGCAAATAATGCATGTGATTGGAGAAACCACAGGAAGGGTGGAGGCCCTGTTTCCTCCCAGGAGATTCCTAGAGAGGCCCCACAGATGCTTCTCCCCACCTTTTCCGGCCCTCTTTCCTCCCAGGAGATTCCTAGACAGGCCCCACGAAGGCTTCTTTCTGCCTTTCCCTGTTACAGTTTCAGAGGCTCAGGTTTGTACATGGAAAATGGTTCTTGAGAAGAGGCAAAAAACCCTTGAACACCCAGTTCTTATCTAGAAAAGTTTGTAAGTAGAGGCATTCTTAGGTAGAGGTACCACTGTATATGGTTGAAAAGGAGGATTGTTGGATTGTTCTATTCATATGTTTAAAATATCATGCTGCGGCCCTTGAAAACGTTTTGCACTTTCCTGTTACTGCTAACATGAATATACATAAGTATCTGTCATAGCTAGTTCAATCTTCCTTGCCAGCACAGGGAAAGAATTTGAAGAAGGCTTTTGGCATGCATTCATTCCGAAAGTATGCTGCAGTATCTTAATTCCCGTCATGATTAATAAACCACATTTAGCATATGTCTTTCATACTTGAATATGTCCAAAAGAACAAACATAATATTGTTATGCCCTCTTAACATAGACTTGTTGGAATTCCATGGAAAGAATTTATGTATCAGATTCAGTTGTTACAAGAAACAGAGGACAGAAGGTGGGAAAGTTATGAGTTTCTATGGAATGTGCAGTCATCTAATATTTACAAAAGTGAATTCTCTGGCATTATTCAATTCCTAGATCCTCTTACAAGCCTGCGTGTACCACAAGCCATGCTTAAATCAGCATTCTTTCTTTTTTTTAATGTGCCATTCTAGATATAACTATCAAAAGAGCCTGGGATTATTTTTCCCATTTCAGAAGTGCAGCCATTAAAAAAACAAACACTTTCCCCTTCTGAATGGTATCTGCAGATGACTAAATAGAATCAAGCATATGTGGGCCTTAAATTTAGAACATCAGCTCTCACAACAGCTGAGCTGTCCTCCTGGAGGCAGGTGCTGTTGATCTGGTACATATCTCGGTCCAAAGCTCCCGTCACAGTCCCAGCAATACTGTACATTCCAGCCCTCTGATGACACAGCTGTACTCCAGGGCCTTTGCAGCATTCTGCACTGAGGATGTCATTTATCTTCTCACATTCCAGAAGGTGGGAAGGACTGACAATATCATCTTCTGCACTGGGTAACCTCCAAACCATTCAAGCCATTTTAGGGGTGGACTGGGGTTTACAGAGTGCAACTGAGAACAAGAATCCTGAGTTTATCTTTGGAAATTTGTCTTTTATACAGTATATCTATATACCAGTGAAGGGCTGCAATTTTTTTTTACTACAACACTGTGGGCGTGGCTTATTTTGTGGGTATGGCTTGCCAGCTATGTGACCAAGTGGGAGTGGCTTGTTGATCATGGGACTGGGTGTGGCTTAAAGGTCATGTGACTGGCTTAAAGGTGGCCAACTTGATATCACTCATATCAAGGGTTTGGGTTAGGGTTAGGGTCCCTGGCCTCTCCTTGCCTCAAAGAGATACAATTTCCCTATCTGTGTACTATTACTAAATATCCAAAATATATCATTTAATTCTATGTATATACATATTACCTACATATGTACATACATATTACACACAGGCACCCAAAAATATACATTATCTACTATATAAAGTCTATGTACACACATGTACACACAGCTCTTCTAAAATTATACACATTCAAACTCATTTACTTTGATAGAAACAACATACCAAGAGCCCAGAAGGGAAAGAAAGAAAAAAAATTCAATTTTTTTCCGCTGGTACTAGGTACCTGGCCATACTCGTAAGAGCCCATCACTGCTATGCAACATGCTTTCCCTTGGGATGTCCCTATTAATATGAAGAGGGTGATAATAAATAAATGCATGAAGAGGCTCAGGAGACATTAGCTAGGTTGGCCAATTTATCTTTCAGCCAGAGCTATGGAAACAATAATAGTGGAATACCTCTAGCTTAGTGTATCATATTGTTAAAAGTAGACCTTTTAACAAGTGACCTGATGGGCAGACCTGTGGTGACGCCAAGCCATCATGTAGAACAGTGTTTCCCAACCTTGGCAACTTGAAGATATCTGGACTTCAACTCCCAGAATTCCCCAGCCAGCATTCGCTGGCTGGGGAATTCTGGGAGTTGAAGTCCAAATATCTTCAAGTTGCCAAGGTTGGGAAACACTGATGTAGAGAACAGACAAAGTGGTAAGTGAGCCATGGTGGCGCAGTGGTTAGAATGCAGTACTGCAGGCTAATTTTGCTGGCAGTCGGCAGTTCCGTTCCCACTGGCTCAAGGTTAACTTCCATCCTTCCGAGGTGGGTAAAATGAGAAGCCAGATGGTTGGGGGAAAATGCTGTAAACCACTTAGAGAGGATTGTAAAGCACTGTGAAGCAGTATATAAGTCAAAGTGCTAAAGTGGGATAATTCTTGACTAGCTTTCTTTCTGATGTTTCCTAATTTAATATTTTTCCTCCCACTTAGGCAGTAGAGCTTTCAATAACACTCCAAAGCTTCCCTAGCGCTATCCTTTAAAATGACCACTTTGAGACCTCCCCATGGCTCCAGCTATTGAGAAGTTTACAGAATACTAAAGTGATTTGCTGTTGCCTTTTCTTCAGGTCCATAATCCATGTCTTTACTAAAAGGTCTTACTGGGGATTTCCCTCAAATTCTAACCAGTTCCAGCACATAACACAGTGGAATTAATACGTCCCCTCCTTCCATGCCTCAACAGCCACAGACTCTAGAATCTGAATGCAGTTTTGGTTGATGCAGCCCAATATAGTACTGAACCACTTAGCTGCTGCCCACTCACATTCAGCTGACTTTTTCGGTGTTGGTATTTTGCCATCTGTATTGAGCATTTGCCATTTGATTTTTCTCCCTTCATTTTGAACTTATATATGGGAAGAAATACTTTGCCCTCTTCTTATGCTCATTCCCCAACCTCAGTTTATTCTGGGGTTGCTTTCCTGACCTTCACAATTGTAAACTCCCTACATGTCCGGTTCTTCTGTTACCAGTTCTCGTTCTACATCTTACAACCTTATTTTTGTTTTCCTACATTTCTGCAATCTGCCACTATAATTCTGCATTTTTTAAACTGAAATTGGGCTTTTGGTACCTCTGTGTTTAGAAACTCTTGAATCTCTTTCCTTATTAGCTTTCCTTCCCATGGAATCCTACTAATCATTACTTTGATTGTATTAAATTCTACTTTTTCAAAGTAGAAGATACGTTTCCAGTAGCAATGGCTTTAGGCTTCTCTTAGATTAAAAAAAACCTCCAGCATTTCACATTTATTGTCACACAATGTTCCCATTACTTCTACTTTCTCAATTGTGTTTTTCCATAGGTCATTGTCAGTTGAAGGACAGTTAATTCTTTCAAATCTTTCTCTTTCTTTAAAAAGAGGTTTGTATATAGCTGCCCACCTTATTGATTTATACCCCAGCTTTATTATTTTTTTTATAAATAACTCAAGGTAGTGAACATGCACAATACTCCTTCCTCCTTCTATTTTTCTAAAAATAACCATGTGAGATGAGTTGGGCTAAGAAAGAGATTGACTGGCACAAAGTCACCCAGCTGGCTTTCATGCCTAAAATAAGGCTAGAACTCACAGCCTCCTGGTTCCTAGCCTGGTGCTTTAAGCACTAGACCAAATGTTGAACTCTGCCCATATCAACAATTAAAACAACATAGCATAAATCTATTAAAACCATACTGTGCACATTAAAACGTCATCAGATGTATAATTCAGAACTGCCCAGAAGGACCACCACATCTGGTAGTCTGTGGAATCCACTCTATGAAAATCTCATCTATGAAAAAATATCCAACTATCTCATTTCCTAAAGCAGTGATGGCGAACCTATGGCATGGGTGCCACAGATGGCACACGGAGCCATATCTGCTGGCACACCAGCTGTTACCCTAGATCAACTCGAACGTGCATGTTTGTGCGGGCCAGCTGATTTTGGCTTGCCTAGAGGCTCTGGGAGGGTGTTTTTGGCTTCCAGAGAGCCTCCAGGGGGATGGGGGAAGGTGTCTTTACCTTTCCTCGGCTCCAGGGAAGTCTTTGGAGCCTGGGGAAGGTGAAACATGAGCCAACTGGGCCCACCAGAAGTTGGAAAACAAGCCCTTTCCGTCTTCCAGAGGGCCTCCAGGGGGATGGGGGAAGCTGTTTTCGCCCTCCCCATGCATTGAATTATGGGTGTGGGCACTCACACATGCTTGATAGTGCTTGCACAAGCTCTTTCGGTACCCGAGGAATAAAAGGTTCACCATCACTGGTATAGGGTCTCCTATTTGAGCAGTGGGTTGGACCAGAAGATTTCTAAGATCTCTTCCAGCTTTATTTTTATTAAGAAGGTCCTAAGAAAGTAATTGTGACAGTGGAAGAAAGGGGAAGCTGTTTTTGCCCTCCCCAGGCATTGAATTATGGGTCTGGGCACTTGCTCATGCACGATAGTGCACGCCCACACACTTTCGGCACCCAAGGAAAAAAAGGTTTACCCTGTCCTAGAGGGTGATGGGAGTCAAAACCAATTTCTTGTCAACTCAATTCAATAAGGTAGTTGAAAGAAATTATAGACAAGAGAGAAAGAGCATCTCAATTTAAAAGAAAAGTTTGGTTCACGTTCAAGTTCATACTTGGCCAGGTCAAATTTATCACCTTGCTAAGTGGAAAGGAAACCAATACCAAAGACTAGGTGAAGACCTACAAAGAATGGCAGTGTTTGCATGCAATAAAAGACTGAACATGTAATGTGAACTGTACTGTCTGATGATTTCTGGACCAGCATCATGCTCTAATTCGAGTCCCAGAGTCAGCCTGCAGACAGTTTACATTATTCTGAACTTGTTTGATAGTCCACATTATAGAAGCAAGAATTAACCTGAGGTTGGTGCTTTCTTCTGAGCTTGGACAGAACAATTGAATGATTACAATAAGTAAACAGGCTGGTGAAATGTGTTAATAACTCCAAAAAAGCTATGGAGCTTTTCCTATGCCACTTTTGGTGTGTTGAATCCCCATTAGGTAGCACTAGCAATAACACTTAGACTTATATACTGCTGCACAGTGCCTTAAAGCCCCCTCTAAGCAATTTATAGAGTCAGCATATTGCCCCCCAACAATATGGGTCTTCATTTTACCGACTTCAGAAGGATGGACGGCTGAGTCAACCTTGAGCCGATGAGAATCAAACTACCGACCTGCAGACAGATGACAGTCACTAGAAGTAGCCTGCAGTTCTACATTTTAACTACTGCGCCACCATGACTCCTTGGGTATTTTATCAATTTTTTAAAAGGCGATAACATTTTGTTAGCTGCTACCAAGCAACTAAGAGTACCTCCGGAACCGCCTGCTACCGCACGAATCCTAGCGACCGATAAGGTCCCACAGAGTTGACCTTCTCCGGGTCCCGTCGACCAAACAATGTAGTTTGGCGGGCCCCAGGGGAAGAGCCTTCTCTGTGGCAGCCCCGGCCCTCTGGAATCAACTCCCCCCGGAGATTAGAACTGCCCCCACACTCCTTGTCTTTCGTAAATTACTGAAGACCCATCTTGAGACACCTTTCCCACAGGCTTTTTTATATTTATGTTTGGGTATGTATATATTGTTTGCTTTCTTAAAAAAGATAAGGTTTTATGTACTTTTTAATATTAGATTTGTTTTCGCTGGAATATTGTTTTTATTGTTGTTGTGAGCCGTCCCGAGTCTTCGGAGAGGGGCGGCATACAAATCTAATAAATTGAATTAAAATTGAATACTACCCAAGATGGCTTTCCCCAATATGAGCACCATTCTTTCCCTACATCTCCTGTTATCATGTCACTGGTTAACTTATTTATCTGGGGCAAAAGCAGGGATGGGCTGCTGCCCAGACCAGGGGGAGGGGGAAAAATGCAGTGGGGTAGCGAAAATGGAGCTCCACCCCAGAGCACCCAATTGTACTGAAAGATTTTGAAAGAAAATGCACAGTGCCCTGCATAAGCCACGCCCACAGTGTAGTAGTAAAAAGTTTGGTAGCCCTTCACTGGGAAAAAGCCAGATTTGCCTTATTATATTCTGCAAATGTTGGCCAGTTTATGACAAAATACAGTTTCAATGGGCTCAGCAATGCTGCATATGTATTAAGAATGCATCACAATCTGTGATGGAGGTATGTTATTTTCACATCTCCTGTAGGCAAAACAGGACCTAGTAAAGTCTGCATTTGGGACTCCAAAGGCCCATGATTTTTATAGTTCTGGTATAAGTGATCTTGGTTTGGCAACTCTCCTGGCCTTTAGCCAATTATCCGGAATTCTGTGGTGTTGTGTGACAGTACTACATATTTCTTTAAGGTCAGATTCCTTTTAAGCAAGGTGACTCAGAAGCAGGGACTTTATTTGTGGAAATTCTCCACTTCTGGAATGGCATGACTGGGTAAAGTTCCAAGTGAATATTACCTGAGAATTGTTCATGCTCAACCTCCACAGTGGTCTTTACAATGAAAAGGAGGAGCAAATGGACTATAGCAGTGTGTGTCACATGTGCTTCCATTCAAAATCCAGGAAAGACCCCAACTCCATGTTATTAGAGAAGAGTACTTTTACTGAATACGAACTGATAGTGACAAGAAGAAAGCAAGGTCTGAGGTAAAAAGTTGCATAAATACATATAAAAAGTAATTCCAAATCCCTCCCCTCAAATCCCTGGGGTACCCATCCAATCCTAATGCCCCCCAGATATCATGTGGGCACATCTTCAGCTGACCTTGGGCCAGCTATAAACATGTCCATGTAGCCACACAGTAATGATGAGAACTTTCCTCCCTTGCCCTCTCAAACAGATCGGGAGACATCTCCAGCACTGCTTCCCCCTCCTCCCAAATAACTAACCTCCCCCCCTCCCCCTGTTTCTATGGCAGCCAAAGCAAGCAGGCAGCATGAAGGCTGACAGTGTGTTTCTCAACCTTAACAACCTTAACAAGAGAATGTTGGATGGGGGAATTCTGAGTGTTGACGTCCACCCATCTTAATGTTGCCAAGGTTGAGAAACACTAGACCAGTGTTGGCGACACTTTCACCACCGAGTGCTGAAACAGAAACATGCGTGCATGTGGGGGGGAGCACCAGAAACTGGAAGAACAACGTCCCAGAGTGCATGTGTATGCCAGGAAGCTGATCTTCTGGTTTCCGGTGTGCATATGTATTGGTCACTTGCTCTTCCGGTTACTAGTGTGCATGTGTTCTGTCGGGCTCTCTGGTACATTCCTCCCAAAAATTCACAGGTACAAATTTCAGACACACACACGTTTGAAAATTCAAAACAATGTTCTTTATAATGAAAATTCACTTAAACCAAGACCTCTTTTGGTATAGCAAAGAGCACTCGTCTACAAACAAACTGGTGGTTTTTTTTTTTTAAATCTCTTTATTAATTTTTCTTATGTCATTCCCATCACATATTATTTTGAATTACAGATTATACATATTCTCAGTTAACATTCTGACAGTAAGTTTTGCCCGGTTTCCTTTCATTATATACATTGTATTTTATATTTTTAAATTCTAAAATCTATTACGTTCATTAATTATACACGGTAACTGTAGGTCGTTTCAATTGTACTGTAGTTTCATATTATGTTGCTTTTATGTTCTCTTTTGAACCCATTCGTGCCATTTTTGCCATGTTCTTTTTGATTCTATTAATTTATTTCCCTTAATTGAGTTCGTGAATTCGTCCATCTCTACACATGCATATATCTTATCTATAATTAAATCTTCCGTTGGTATCTGATCACTTTTCCAGAGTTGTGCTATCGCAATTCTCGTGGCGGTGTTTATATGCGTTGTGAGGAGCATTGTTTGTTTTGAATAATGTTTTCTCCAAACTCCTAAAAGCATAGCTTCCGGTGTGAGTTCTATTTCCTCTTTCATAATCTCTGTGAGCCAAGTATGAGTTATTGTCCAAATTTTTTGTATCAAGGGGCAGGACCACCACATATGGAAAAACGTACCTCTTTCCTTTTTACACTTCCAACACGAGTCTGATAATGTTGGGTGGATCTTTGCTAATCTCGCCGGTGGGAGATACCATCTGTAGAATAATTTGTAATAGTTTTCCTTATATGCTGCCGAAAGGGTTATTTTGGATATTGTGGTCCATGTTCTTTCCCAGTCGGCAATATGGATGGCGTGTTGCAGATTTTTTTCCCACGCTATCATTGGTGTTTTGGTCGTATCTTTTATTCTTTCCTGTTCTAAAAGTATTTGGTATATTCTGCTTATTTGTTTGTTTTCATTTCCTATCAGAATCTTATCTAATGGGTTCATAGATTTTTGAATACCGGGTGTTTGATTGTCTTTTTTAAATCTGGATTCTATTTGGGCGTATGTCCACCAATCCATTTTATGATTTAATCTTTCCAGTTCTTGTCTAGATTTGAGTTCCCCGTTTGGGTGTAATATGTCTCTGTACTGGATGGTTTTGGCTATGTCGATCAAATTTGGGTAGATGATGGCTTCCATAGTGGAAAGCCATCTTGGAATTTTGTCGTAGTGTTTATTTTTAATTTCGTACCAGGTTTTTAGTAGTGATTTACGGATCAAGTGCCTGTCAAATATAGTTTGTTTTTGCAATTTATCTTTCCATAAATGCGCATGCCAGCCTGTTTGTAAGTCATGACCTTCTAATACAAGTATTCTCTTATTTTTTAAGTTAATCCACTCTTTTATCCAAATTAGGCTTGCCGCTTTGTAGTATAATTTTAGATCCGGGAGCCCCAGGCCTCCTCTAATTCTATTATCTTGGAGATACACATATTTTATTCTTGGCCTTTTGTTTTGCCAGATGAATTTGGAGATGATTTTATTGATTTCTTTAAAAAAATTTGGTTCCAAGTTAATCGGAGCTGTCTGAAAAAGATATAAAAATTTGGGAAGAATATCCATTTTTATTACAGATATTCTGCCTAACATTGATATTTGTAGGTCTTTCCATTTCTCTAAATTTTTTTTGGTATCTTGCAATAATTTGTCATAATTGTCTTTTTTAAGTGTAATTGTTTTGTTTGTTAATATTAATCCTAAGTACTTCATTTTTTTTGTAGTTTGGAGTTTAGTAGTTTCTTCTAATTTCCTAATTTGTCATATACTCATGTTTTTTGTCATTAACATTGTTTTCTGTTTATTTATTTTTAGACCTGCAAATTCCCCAAAATTTTCAATTTCTTTGATTAGCTCTGGGCCAGAGCTGGTTGGTTCTTCTAAAAAGAACACCATGTCGTCCGCATATGCCTGTAATTTATATTCTTCTTTTTTAATTTTAATTCCTTGTATATTTTTATTATTTCTTATTTTATTTAGTAGTAGTTCCTGTGTCAGTATAAATAATAAGGGTGACATTGGGCAGCCTTGGCGGACTCCTTTTTCTATCAAAATTGGTTTTGTAGTGTCTCCGTTTATTATTGCTCTGGCCTTTTGGGTGGTATATATATTTTTGATAATGTTTTCAAATCTGTTACCTAATTTTAATTCTCTAATTAACTCATTTAAGTATTGCCAATTAACATTATCAAATGCCTTCTGGGCATCCAGGAAGACAAGAGCTATTTGTTTTCCTGGATGGGCTTCACCATATTCTAAGACGTCTAAAACTGTCCTGGTGCAGTTGAAAATTTGTCTGGAGGGTAGAAAACCATTTTGGTCTGTGTTGATGATTTTATTTAATATTTCTTTTATTCTGTCTGCTAAGATTACCATAAAGATCTTATAATCTGCGTTGAGCAGAGAAATTGGTCTGTAGTTTTTTATTTTCTGTTTGTCTAACCCCTCCTTTGGTATCATCGTTATGTATGATTCTCTCCAGGATTCTGGAATTTTTGCTTGTTCTAATATTTCATTGTATGTCTCCAGTAATATGGGTTCAAATAGATCTTTATTTCCTTTATAGAATTCCCCCGGGAGTCCATCCGGCCCTGGGGTTTTATTGTTTTTTTGTTTTTTTAATGCTAATTGGATTTCTTGTAAAGTAATTTTTTCATTTAAAATTTGTTTATCGAGTTCTTCAATTTGTATGGTATTATTTTCTTGTATGTATTTAGTAATTTTTACCATTTCGATTGGTTCTTCTTTATATAGGTTGTTGTAATAATCTTGTATTATTTCCTTTTTCTGTTGTTCCATGTGTTGTATTGTCCCGTCTTTATCCTCTAATTGATAAATTAATTCTTCGCTTCTCATTTTTTTGATTTTCTGTGCAAGCCATCTACCTGGTTTGTTAGCTGTTTCAAAGTATTTTTGTTTCGTTTGTTTTAGATTTCTAATAAGTTCTTGCTGTTCTAATATATTTATTTTGGATTTAGCTTCCCTTAGTGATATTTGTGTCTGTTTGTTAGTTGGGTTTTGTTGAAGAGTTTTTTCCAGGTTGGCTATTTTATTTACGTAGTGATTATATTCTGCCTTCTGAAAAATATACAGAAATGCTAAACAAAGAAATAAAATTATTTCTAGAGGAAAATAAGAAACAACCCACCTCAACTCAAATACTATGGGACACACTGAAAGCATATACTAGGGGAGTTACTATATCATAACAAACTGGTGATTTGTACAAGTCCCTTATCAGTTCTGTGATACTTAGCTTGCAGCTGTGAGGCAATTCACAGTCCTTCTTCTTTCACAAAGTGAAACACACTTTGCCCTGGTTTAGTTTCAAAGTGGGGAAAAATCAACGCACAAAAGGTCAAAGTCAGTAAAGCAGTCACGAAACACAACAATCAGATAATCCTCCACAATGGCCAAACCCACAGGCTGCTATTTATAGCAGCCTCACTAATTACCACAGCCCCACCCAATCACAGGTGGCCTCATTTTCTTTGATAATAATCTCTCAGTTGTTGTTGCCTATGCATCGCTCCCCGCATGCGTGGCTGTATCATTAACTCTTGTTCTGAATCCAAGGAGGAGCTAGATAATTGATCACCTTCTGAGCTGTCTGCCACACTCTCCTCCTCCCTGTCACTCATGTCTTCTTGGTCAGAGGAGCCTTCATCATCAGATTCCACCGGGGGCAAAACAGGCCTGCAGCATGTGGATGTCTCCCCCACATCCACTGAAGAATACTCGAGACAGGCAGGTTCAAAGACGGTTCCTTTATTAAGCTCTTTTTGGAAAGTGACATTCAGCAGGGAACGCGTCTGACTGTCAATGAGAAAAGCCGCTCTATTTATACTTTCGTGGCTTGCGCCAAAAGGAGCTGTCATGTGTCTGAACCAATCAGACGCGACCTCTTGTTATTTACATTTTCTGCCCAGAGACAGCTTTGTACAAGGTTTAAACTATTTACATGGACTCAACATCCACAGTCCTTGGGGCAGGAGCTGGCAAGCACACATGTATGTACCAGAAACTGGAAACTCAGCTTCCTGGCATGCATATGTGCACCAGGAAGTTGCTCTTCCAGTTTCTGGCACTTCCACAAATGCAAAGACCAGCTGGGTTGCATAGCAGATCCCGGAAGAGCAAGGAGGTAATAGCTGGTGAGCCCAGAGAGATAGTTCTGAATGCCGCTTCTGGCACACGTGACATGGATTCACCATCATGGCACTAGATTGTAGAATTAGAGTTTATTATGGAGAGGACTAAGATTGAAGAAAAAAGTGTAATAGTGATTAGAGATACAATGGTACCTCTACCTAAGAACGCCTCTACTTACAAACTTTTCTAGATAAGAACCGGGTGGTAAGATTTTTTTGCCTCTTCTCAAGAACAATTTTCCACTTAGAAACCTGAGCCTCCAAAACTGTAACCAGAAAAGGCAGGGAGAAGTCTCTATGGGCCTCTCTAGGAATCTCTTGGGAGGAAACAGGGCCTACACCCTCTCTGTGGTTTCCCCAGTCACACACATTATTTGCTTTTAAATGGATTCCTATGGGAAAAATTGCTTCTTCTTACAAACTTTTCTACTTAAGAACCTGGTCTTGGAACGAATTAAGTTTGTAAGTAGAGGTACCACTGTATCCCAATCTCTAAGAAAGTTGTTTCTTTTGCTTAATTGCCTCCTCTGAAGTTTTGGATTCAGAATAATTTGTTCCAATTAAAACTGGTATTGTCCAAATTATTTAAGAAACAGAAGAAAATGCAAGTATTATGATTTTGGCCTCATTAAAATTTTTTGCCACTTTTAAAGGTTTCTCCAAATAAACTATCCGTTGCAAAAACTGGTAATATTTTCTCTGAAGAGCTGATAAAATTTCACATTGTTCTGTGAACGATGTTATCTGATATCAAACTGCTTTTTCATATGTAGCTTGAAAAAAGCACGCAAGTTAATTTTTCCTAGCTGAGTAAACAGATATATTTTTGGAACAAGTTTGATGTGGCATAGCAAGACTGAAGAAAATATAACAACAGTTATAAATTGTACAGTGATTTCCTCAAAAGGAGAAGGAAGGAGAGGAAAACTCCTGCATCAGAATTGTACACATGAGATTAATAATATTAAGGAAAACTAGGTTTCCTGAATCCTGAGACCTGGAATAAGCCTTGATTTTCAACTGAGAATTTGGGAGCAATTTGGACCCTTTTTTCCTGCATTTTTGAAAAGGAAGCACCTACTTTTTTTGCACTTGAGAAAGGATGTGGACATTTTAAGATGGTGTCCCTGGTGCTCTTCCCATATTTTGTGGGAGGGCTGGTTGTCTCAGAACGATAGCCGATAAAGATGTTTCCTTGTTTATAACCTTGCTCCAATATGCATGCAAGAAGAAATAAATGTAATAGCAGTTGATTCAGATGCTTCTGGATCTGAAGCAGTGGTGGGCTGCTGCCCGGATTGGGGGGGACGCAGTGGGTTAGCGAAAATGGAGCTCCACCGCAGGGCACCCAATTCGCACTGAAAGATGTTGAAAGAAAATGCATAAGCCTTGCCCACAGTGTGGTAGTAAAAGTTTTGGTAGCCCTCCATTGATTTGAAGTGCTGGAGAGCTTTGTGTAAGGTGATCAAATGTCCCGCTTTTGGCGAGACAGTCCTGCTTTTTGCCAATTTGTCCGCGCACCACAGCCTTTTTAAAAGTCCCGATTTTTTTGAAAGATGATTGCATAAAAGACATATGTTGATTGACTCCCTGGATTTGATTGCTTTGGAGCCGCATTGCTCCATTGATGCCATGCGATCATGTGGCATCACTGCGGGTCCAATTGCATGAATGTAATACATTTATTGACTCCTTAGATTTGATTGCTTTGGAGCTGCAATGCTCCTTTGATGCCTTGCGATCACGTGGCATCACCGTAGGTGCCTTTGAGCATGCCCAACAGCACGTGTGTAGGAGAGAGAGAGAGAGAGAGAGAGACCGGGCAAGCTCCTATCCGGCGTTCCAGTATAAGAAGGAACCATGAAAGCAAAACAGGCAAGCTATTTTGTTTTCTCCCCTTCTCTTACTGCAATTTCTACTGCAATGGAAGGGACAGAAAGGTCTGTAGAGATTTTCCAGTCTTGCCCCCCCTCCCCCCATCAATGATGTCCCGCTTCACTGAATTTATAATCTGGTCCCCTCAGCTTTGTGCCAAGCACCAGTCCTACTTCTTAATATTCAATTCTATCCAGGAAAAGAAATGCATTTACAGACAGAGAAGTTTTACAGCACATCAGCCAGGAGTCAACAGAACCAGTAGAGCCAACAGAGATAAAAATACTAGGCTTTAAAAACAGACATCTGACTGGTCCCTGGAGAACCCCGATATGAATCCAAGAGGTCATTCTATGTCCTAGGTTGCCCCAACAAACCTGAAGGAGCTGGACAGAGGCTGAGCCAGGAAAAACAAGCACTTTCCATTTCTTACTGCAGCAAAAGTGTTGCCCCAGGCAGCTACTCCGGTTTTTGAGTCAGAGAACCGACCCTGCATGCAGCAATGCCCTCCTTCTTCAGCCAATACGAAGCGGGAAAGATAAGTGAGTATTTTCTGTTATTGGTTTCAAGGTCAGAGATACACATGCTACACAAACAAACATAAGCTCTTGCTGACGTTTCTGACTCTCATCGGCATTGTTTGCTTGAAATCTATTTTCTGGCCAATCATGGGGTAAGTTTGGTCGAAGCTTCATTCACAACCCAGCTTTTGTTTTTAATGGGCAGGTTAATGGTTCTTTAAATATTGACAGAAGGAATAATTCAAAGCAATAGGCTGAACAGAGTGATGGGTTATACTGAAGGATTATTTGCAGTTGCACAAAACGATTTCTAGACATTAACAAGGCTGTAATTCTACACGCACGCTTACCGTGCACATTTAATGAGGTTTGTTGTGCTGTAAGTGCACAACAATGGCAGCTCTGCCTCTACCATATTCAGGGGGCATTGAAATATGTTTTAAGAAAATAAAATGCCCCAAGTTGCATAGTATTTTAGCATTTTTGATGCAAGATCTTCTGTATGAGTCTTGGCCACCTCATAAGATTCAGAGGATTTGATTAATCTGCATCCAGGTTATAAATTCACACACACACACCAAAAAAAGATTTGTTGGATTGCAATCTATTTATTTATACTGATTGTGTGTTTGTATTAATAGATCATAGGCAGGTTTCAGCAGGTTCTGACCAACTGGTAGCAGACTTCTTGAGTAGTTCCGAGAACCAGTTATGCAAATTTTGCTAGTTTGGAGATCCAGTAAATGCCACCTATGATTGGCCCCACCCCATCTATTCTCTGCCTCCTGAATCCCAGCTGCTCAGGAGAAAATAGGGATTTTATTCTAACCTTCCCCTGGAGTGGGATGGGAATGGAGATGTTACAGTATCCTTCCCCTGTCATGCCCACCAAGCCATGCCATGCCCACCAAACCACACCCACAGAACTGGTAGTAAAAAAAAATTGAAACCCCCACTGTAGTAGATCTCCGTTTCTGCTTATTTAAGTGTGCACATGTGTGGACAGACACTTTATTTTTAAAAAAGAGAAATATCAGAAATAACCCACTCTTTATATTTTCCCCCAATAGAGCAATGCAAAATTAAAGTATTTTTCCATTAATGTCAATGTAGGATATTTTAATATCTCATTGTAGCACATGCTTGTGTATATAATTTGTCAAAATGGGGAGTTACATCACTGGCATATCATTCTTTCACTTTATGCTTAGTTAACACTGTCACAAGACTGGCGAATTTGGGCAATTATAAAAGAGAATTAGCTATACAGTGGTACCTCTACTTAAGAACACCTGTGCTTAAGAACTTTTCTAGATAAGAACCGGGTGTTCAAGATTTATTTGCCTCTTCTTAAGAACCATTTTCTACTTAAGAACCAGAGCATGGAAAAATTTCCCAGGAAATTTGAGAGCGGCACGAAGGCCCTGCCAATTTCCTGCCATCCATCCTGGGTTTCTCTCTCTGGTGCAGTGTATGGGAGGCAGCCTCATGCCGGGTGTATGGGAGGCGCATGCTCCTCCTTGCCGCCTCAGAGTCCCTCTTTTTTTTTTTAGGCCTTAAAGTTTTGGATTTTTTTTATTCCCCTCACCTCACCTTCTTCGGCAGCGACTGTCCTCCTCCTCCTCTTCTTCCTCCTCCCACCCAAATTCTGAGCTTTTGTTTCTTTCCTAATGGGTTTGCATGCATTATTTGCTTTTACATTGATTTCTATGGGAAAAATTGCATTCTTTTAAAGAATGTTTCTACTTAAGAACCTGGTCACGGAATGAATTAAGTTCTTAAGTAGAGGTACCACTGTACTTATGAAAAATAATATTAGTCATGATTGTCACATATTGTCTCAATATTCAAGTCGGTATATAATTGTTTGGGAGTCTAAATGTAGAAATGCTGTTGAAATCATCTTCTGTTCTGCAGAAACAAATTCTGAGGTAGATAGATAGATAGATAGATAGATAGATAGATAGATAGATAGATAGATAGATGGATGGATGGATGGATGGATGGATGGATGGATGGATGGATGGATGGATGGATGGATGGATGGATGGATGGATAGATGGATAGATATTTGGTTTGATCTTCAAAGAGTTGTCTTAAAGTCATGAAAAAAGTTTATTATTATTTTCCTTTTAGTAAATGTCTTGCCTGTCAATCTAATAGAGATGGCTCTGGGGAAATCAGAGGATACACTTCTAGGTACAATAAGAATGATTGAATCCAGACTCCTAATTTCATGGAATTCTCTATAGCTTTTTTACTTGAGATTTTTATATAATAGTAACAATCGCCACCATCACATCATCACATTTGGCATTGACAAAATGCTTATCAGTCAATTGCAAAAGGCAACATTATTTGGAACAGCTCACATCCTGTGATAATGCTTTCAATATCATCCGACAACTGCCAAGCTGAGGTCCTTGGAAAGGACAAAATTCATGAATAAAAATACCAAATCCATCTGAAAATAGTGTGCACCAATTTTCACTTTTCCTGCCAGTTCAGAAAGTGCTTCCACTAGCAGAAGATGAAATGTTTTCACCCTTTACATCTTCTGTAGCCCACTCAGTTCCTGAGAGCCTCATAGTCTTCAGAAGCAATTCTTCCACTATTGCAAAACCACAAGAAAGAAAGATCTAATTACCCCAGATTAGTTTTCGGTGTGCACGCCATGCCATTTTGCCCTGCAGCCTGCTTTGCTTTTCATTGCAACTCTGTGCAAAACAATGCTTGGGTGTGAATGAGAAAAGGGCTTTACAGGCCACTCGTGAAAAGTATTGTAACAGTGTCAAACTCCACAGACTTTTCCTTGTCCCAATTCAAACTGGTCATGCTTTTTTTTATTTTAAAAAATGGTTTTATTTTCCAAACACTAACAGAATGCCAGAGGTCACAGCAATTCACTTCTGAAATTCGCTGCTTCGTACTGGTTTGACGTGAGCGAGAAGAGGAATTCAAGCAGCCTGCTTACGAGAAACTTGGTGTGGCATAGGCAGGAGGGGAGGAAGAAGTGAGGTTTCCTCTAAACACTTACCAGCTTCTGCCTTTCCTGGAAAGCTTCTCTGTAATGGGGAAGCACAGGCAGGTGGAGCTAAAGCACTCTGGTGGCTTGGGGGGTTTCTCTACAAAGCAAATGGTTTTTCCATGAAGCCCTCCTTGAGCAATCTGTCTCGAAATGACCAATCGAAAGATATGCAGCTTTCTCCTGGGCACATTCTAGGAACACAGCTTCTGTTTTCTGCCAACAGCGGCGGGGCTTACCAGACTGCAATTGAAAAAGGAAAATAATGTCCAGGGCTAGGAAATGTAGAGTCTAACAGGGCAGCAGGAAATGACTAGATGTGATAATAAACGCTTAAGTGCCATCAGCAAGAAAGAGCTACCCTGCCTGGCATAATGTTGACTAATTTGTTTGCCCCTAAATTCAGAGAGAAAAAAATCAACATGATATTATCAACAGCTTTGGAGAAAAACGGGGTGGGTGGGTGAAGGCAAGATACTTAATTTTATCACTTGCTATTCTTTTACAGCTGAGGTTTATTTAGAACTTCATAAAATAAATTCCCTGGGACATATAAATGCAGAAAGGAGTGGGCAGCAGCTGGAATGGGGAGAGCCGCCCAGTAATGGACAGCCAAAAATTTTACTGCCACACTGTGGGTGTGGCTTATTTTGTGGGTGTGGCTTAATGGTCATGGGGCTGGGTAGGAGTGGCTTGCCAGCCATGTGACCAGGAGGGAGTGGCTTGAATGATCAACATCGTTCAAGTGAACTGTTAA